>NW_005267861.1:0-345 GCF_000412655.1 Myotis brandtii | reverse complement strand
CACAGGCCAGGCCAAGGGACCCCACCAGTACATGAATTCATGTACCGATCCTCTAGTATATTATAAAATTACACTAATATACTCTACACTTATTAATCAGGACACTGGTTCAGTTGCTATAACAATAAAATAAAATCCCGTAAGTGGTAATTTAAGATAAAAGACTGATTCTCTCTTGCATAAAGGCTCACGCATTGGCAATTCAGAACTGATGTGATGGTTCAATAACATCAAGGACCCAACCTCCTTAGTCCTTGTTGCATGAATTGAACCTGTGGACTAAGATGTGCTGCATCAGCTCCCACTACCATGTGCAGAACCCAAGGGACAGAGGGATGACAAGGG
>NW_005267860.1:0-345 GCF_000412655.1 Myotis brandtii | reverse complement strand
TGACACCTCTTCCACTCTTCCTGTCTCTCCTAGTCCTTTTAAGGATAATATGCCCTTGTTATTTGTAATTCCTTACTATTTTTCATTTTTCCACACTTGTATAAACTGCTCTCTTTGAAAATCACTAATGATTGTCGTGTGGGGGGGGAATGAGGAGTGACTGCTAATAAATTTCTTTGGAGGTGATAGAAATGTTTTGAAATTTGGTTGTGGTGATGATTCACAACTCTGAATATACTAAAAACAACTGAATTGCATACTTTAAATGAGTGAATTATATAAGTGAATTATATCCCAATAAAACTAAATAATCACAAATGTGCACTTAGATCTAAATATTTTTCA
>NW_005267859.1:0-345 GCF_000412655.1 Myotis brandtii | reverse complement strand
CTCTATCCACTGAGCCAAACCAGTCAGGGCACTTGATCAGTCTTTAGCTCTATAGAAAGAAGGCAGCACCTGCTCATCTGCTCACTGCCACAGTGGGAAGGCTTTCCATCACAGGGCTAGACAGTGACAGCCACGATGCTAGGGGTTTTTATGTTGTGCTGCTTTATTGCTATGGGAATTTGGACAACTGAGAACTGTTTTCACAGAGAGATTGCTTCATAAAATTTCACTGAACATGTACTTTTCCATTGTCCAATGGGTCTGAAAATCTTACATTTTATGTATTTATATGTACATAAATAAAAACAAAAAAAATCTTTATCTTTTTACCCATTTTCAAATTTT
>NW_005267858.1:0-345 GCF_000412655.1 Myotis brandtii | reverse complement strand
TAGTGCTAAAGCAAAAACAAAGTCAAACACCTGTCCACCTCCTCCTCTTAGGATTTTATGGAAATAGAAACACTAAATGAATCTATTCTTAGAAAAGGCAACTCTGTTTTCCTTGTAATCACTTTTTGATAGCTCCTGGGAGATTTGATTTATCTAACAAAGGTAAAAACATTTTTCCTAAGACTAGGATTTCCACTTTTCCTGACACATTCACAAGTTATCTCTTCATATGAGTATTTAATCATGTCCCTGAGTTTTGCAATAATCTGTTGTGGGTAACATTTATGGTCTATCCTCAAAGAGTGTACTTAGTGTTGAAAAGGTTTTTCAATGATTTGCTCCAAA
>NW_005267857.1:0-345 GCF_000412655.1 Myotis brandtii | reverse complement strand
CCACCATCAGCAGCCACCATTTACTAAGTGCTTATTATGTGTCAAGTGCTTCAGCTATGATACCATCTCATTATTCCTTATGTCATTTTCTCAAAATTTTGCTGCCAGAAGAAGCAGAGATGAGATGTAAAGTCAGGTTCATGAACTGGTACATGCTTCTAACCACTGCACCATCTCACCATATAGCTTCCTCTAGGTTCTCTAAGCCTCAATTTCCTCGTAGGTAAAATGGGGTTGCTAATGCCTGACTCTTAGGTTTAGAATGAGAATTAAAGAAGATAACACATATGAGACTCCCCCAAAATCTTTCTACTACCAGGGGTGGGCAAACTTTTTGACTCGAGG
>NW_005267856.1:0-345 GCF_000412655.1 Myotis brandtii | reverse complement strand
CACCTCGCCCTGCCCAGGCCCCAGGCCCCAGGTCCCAGACCCCAGCCCTTGGTCGCAGACACCTACCAATTGCCAGCCGCTCCAGGCGCTTGCCATGCTCTGGTGGGATGGCGTACCTACAAGAAGGAAGGCATGTCAGAAGTGAGCTCTTGTGGCCACCACACACTTGAGAGTCCCCGGGGAGCCTGTGTGGCCTTGGAGAGACACACAGCTCATGCACAGAGCAGACGTGTGACTGTAGCTGTGGTCAGCGCTGTGAGGGGAGTGGCGCCGTCAGGGAAGGAATTCCACACGGAAGGGGTTGGTGAGGCAGAAGGGCTACAGACCAGGGACCCAGGGGGTGTG
>NW_005267855.1:0-345 GCF_000412655.1 Myotis brandtii | reverse complement strand
TTCGCCATCACTGATCTAGAAGAATGACAGCAGACCAAAGATTCATAACAACTTATTGAGATGCAAACACTCAAATAAAAGTAGATAAACTAAAATTTAAAATGTGATAGCAAGCTTTAGTTGGTTTTCTCAGTGGTTAGAGCATCAGCCCCCCGTCTAAAGGGTCATGAGTTGGATTCCGCTCAAGGGCATGTACCTGGGTTACAGGCTAGATACCCGATGGCATGCGGGAGGCAATCAATCGATGTGTCTCCTCTACATCCATGTTTCTCTCTCTGGGTCTCTCCCCTTCCCTTTCACCCTTTCTCAAAAAATCAGTGGAAAAAAATATCCTCAGGTGAGGAT
>NW_005267854.1:0-345 GCF_000412655.1 Myotis brandtii | reverse complement strand
GGAACAACCCTCAGATACTCCCAACCACAAAGTTTCTGTGTCGGCTTCCTCCTTCATGCCATGGCTGGGCACCTGCTGAGTGGGTTGGTAGCTCCTGACAGCTTAGCAGACATTGGGGAGGGGAGGGGAGGTTGTGGAGGGCAGTGTGAGGGAGCCGGGAGCAGGCACCTCTGTTTCCCCCACCCTGCCTTTGTGGCGGGGCTTTCTGTTCATAGGCCTCTCTATGAGGGAAAGCTGAAGGGAGCAGTAAGCGGCTCCGTGGCTTGGGCAATGCCAGGCTCCATTCGCAGGGTGCACAGGGGCTCAGGGACACCTTACTACAGGGAGGAGAGGAAGGGAGAGGAT
>NW_005267853.1:0-345 GCF_000412655.1 Myotis brandtii | reverse complement strand
TTTTTAGCCAAATTGACATTATCTGAGTTGTTCAAAGAACATCTCAATTCGAGAATTTAGTTCAGAGTTCTAGATTTATATTACCCAAAATGCCTGGCAGAAGCAAATGTATCTACTCTGCAGAAATCCTCAAACTAGGCTTCAACAAATACCTAAAATTTTTAAATTAATAGTTAAAAGTTAGAAAACAGAAGAAAATGCACACCAAAGATTCAGCAGATTACAGATAATAGAAGCATATTCAACCTTCAACATTTCAGATATTGAAATTATTGGGCAGAATGTAAACTAAATGTATACGTACATTTTACATAAGTCTGTTTAACGAATTACCTCAAAATTCAG
>NW_005267852.1:0-345 GCF_000412655.1 Myotis brandtii | reverse complement strand
TTTTTTTCAACAAGCATTTAGCAAGTGCCCTAGCTATGCCAAGTACCATGCTAGGTACTAGAGATACAAAGATGAAAAAGACAGAAGCCCTGCCCCAGATGAGCTTATCATTAGCTGGAGACACAGACTAGGAAATAAACAATCAGCATGCATATTACTAAGTGCTACGTTAGGGGTGTTTCCCAGGGCCTGTGGGGGAAAGACACTCTCTGCCTCATGGGAATCTTACTGACGGATCATCTTACAAAAAAAGATGAGTCTGGAACTGAATCTGTAAATGATGAGTAGGAATTCACCAGCAGAGAAAAGGCCAGGGATGGCGGTGGGGAGGGCAGGGGCGGTGAG
>NW_005267851.1:0-345 GCF_000412655.1 Myotis brandtii | reverse complement strand
TCCTTCTTCCCTTGCCCTGTCCCGTCCGAGGGCAAGTTGCCCTAATAACCAGTCCCCCTTCCCTGACCCTCTGTAAGGAGCTGTCCCCTTTCTCCCAGTGACAGGTGGTTACCCTGGCAACAGCCCCTTTGCCCAGCAGGGGTCTCTGACTTCCCAGTGGCCCCTTCCCTCACATGTGAAGATAGATTGTTCTGCCACACACAGCAGCTCTGTCCACTTGGAGGTGGAAGTCCATGTGGGGCCAACTTTCAGTTGTGGGCCTTTGACCAGCCCCTCACCAGACTGCCCAGTGATCGCAATCAGGTGCCGTTCTGATGTTCTGATCCGCCCCCCCCCCCCCCCCCC
>NW_005267850.1:0-345 GCF_000412655.1 Myotis brandtii | reverse complement strand
ATCTATTATGTATTCTAATTGCTTTAACAAGAGTAGGTCACTCAGTCCTCCCAGTAACCCAGTGAAGTAGGTACCATTTTATGGATGAGAAAAATAAGGTGCCAGGAGGATCTAGCCACATAGTGAGAAGCCAGGTAGCATGTGCTCAGCTGCTCCCCGTGGGGCTGAGCTGAGGATCTGGCGAGGATTTGGGAGCCAAGAACATAGTGGAGCTACAGCAGAGATGGTAGACAGTCTGTGGCCCTGGGAGTTTTGGAGGGATGCCCACAACACAGAACCAGGGTAGGCGGCCACATCGGAGACCCAAACCCAGGGCCCCATGGCAGCAGAGCTGACACAATGTTT
>NW_005267849.1:0-345 GCF_000412655.1 Myotis brandtii | reverse complement strand
GGACACCGCCTATCTGGCTGCTCCCCTTGCTTCCTCCTTGCATGCCTCTGCTGTGCTTAAAGTAACACACACAGCCCTCCAGAGCTCTGAGACCCCTGTGCAAACGAGCAAGCCTGCTATTATTCTGTGAAATGGGATTATTTTCTGTCCTTTTCTCCTGAAGATCAATGAGCTGCTAGCCATCAAGGAATTCTTTTGTCTTTGAAGAAAACTTGGAGTAGGGTTCTGATAGAGTAGTTGCATCACAATTAATCCCTACCAATGGTAAACCCAAGAATTAGATCCCAGAATTTTATAAAGAGTGGCAATGCTTTTGCTCTTTCTACATCTAAACTTTTTTTTTAA
>NW_005267848.1:0-345 GCF_000412655.1 Myotis brandtii | reverse complement strand
TTATGTTGAAATCTATTTGTTAATGTTTGCTAATCACTAAAGTTTTCCAGTAACTAAGTTTATTTCTAACTTTGGAAAATTTAAAAAGATATTTTACCGATGACACTATGATGTTTTTGTTTTTCTAATTATAATTTCAAGAATATCTAAGCTCACAATTAATTGCTTTTCATTTTGCATTGGTTTTTAAATTTTAGCTCCAAATTTCTTGGCCTTTAAAAAATTTCTGTCAAGCAAACCAGAGATTTAGGTACACATGAGAAGACTAATTTCATAGGACACTAGAGGCCCATTATGCACTCTGGGGGAGGGGGGGTGTCCCTCAGCCCAGCCTGATCTCTTTCG
>NW_005267847.1:0-345 GCF_000412655.1 Myotis brandtii | reverse complement strand
TAAAATTAAAATGTAACTTGGTGTCCAATATTTTCATTTGCTAAATCTGGCAACCCTATATGGGAGTCTTTCCTAAATTTTCTCTTAATTGGTCTCAATAATATTTTGGGACACACACTAGCTCAATAAATCTTAGGAATGCTTCCCTCAAACACACCTAGGCACAAAACACAGACACCCATTTAAGTGTGAAGGAGCCTGTACTACCTATCATGCATGTTCTAAGTGCTGGGGATGTCACATAGGTGAATAAGACAGGAAACTTTCTTGCCTTGTACATACACTCACATGACACATACCGAATTCATAAAAATCCTGCCATGTATCAACAGCCAGGGGAAATGT
>NW_005267846.1:0-345 GCF_000412655.1 Myotis brandtii | reverse complement strand
TGCATGGCTTTTCTTAGGGAGAGAGTATGGTTACCCTCCTATTTTCAAGCTATAGTGATAAATTGTCAGGGTGCCTTTTAACCCAAAGTGTATTCTTAAAACCTACCTAGGAATATGCAGATTGTGATACAGGTCTAAGATCATACTGATGTTATTCTTCTTCATTAACGTTTTCTCCCAAAATTATGTTTTATTCTAACAAAAAAATAATCAAGTCTAGCCTTTTTATTCTTTAGTAATTAATAAATTAGAAAACATAGTATAGGATGAAAGTTTGATCAGTTGTAGAATATTGGTGAGGGGGACAAGAGAAATCTCAATTATTTAGGGAATCTCTTATTTATT
>NW_005267845.1:0-345 GCF_000412655.1 Myotis brandtii | reverse complement strand
CATTAGAAAAGGAAGAAATAGAAACAAAGACCAAGAAATGCTTTGAATGAGCTATTAAAATATCACCTGTGTGCCAAGTGTCCTGTTACATATGGAAGGCTGGACATTCTACTGAGAGGATGACAGAAAACTGGCGTTATTTCAACTGACACTAAGTACAGTCTGTTTTTCAATAAATTAGGATCAGAGATATCTGTACCCTATTTTCGGTATATAAGATTGAAGATATTTTTCCTCAAGAAAGAATAGTTTATTGTTTTAGAGAAAGAGGAAGGGAGAAGAGAGAAACATCCATGTGACAGCATGATATTGACTGGCTGCCTCCTGCACACCCCACACTGGGGT
>NW_005267844.1:0-345 GCF_000412655.1 Myotis brandtii | reverse complement strand
GCTTCAGGAAATGAAGGTCCTGGTCCATTTTAGGAAGGAAGCCCTACGCTTGCTGAGAAACACAGCTGTACATGATAAAGGGAACGAGAACCCTATTAAAGCAAGAGAGTGTTTAATAAATACTATTTGAAGATAAAGTTCTGACAAAGTCACTTACATAATAACCATGATTCTGCCCGGCCAGTGTGGCTTAGTGGTTGAGTGTCGACCCATGTACCAAGAGGTCCCTGGTTCGATTCCTGGTTAGGGCACGTGCCCAGGTTGCAGGCTCGATCCTCAGTTGGGGTCGTGCAGGAGGCAGCAGGAAAATGTTTCTCTCTCATCGATGTTTCTATCTCTATCTCT
>NW_005267843.1:0-345 GCF_000412655.1 Myotis brandtii | reverse complement strand
GGCCTGCCTTCCTGGCATCTGGGGAGAAGGGTGGAGCAGACTTCTCACGACGCCTGCTAAGTGTCCACTCTCCCGTCAGAGAGGAGCTGGGAAGAACACCGGGTGAGTGTGGTGACCCAGAAGCCACAGGGTGTTTCAAGCAGGTGAGATTGGTCAGCAGTGTCCCAGGAGGTGAAAGTCATCTACTGAGAATGAGGAGGAATTTGTAGGTCCAAAGAAACGGGAGGGATCTTGTCTTAGTAATTGTGGAAAAAATACGAGTAAATTTATGTGAACAAACATAGTAAGATTGGCAGTATGGAGGGCCCTCTTGAATTTTGGTGACCTGAAGGTGCACTGGAAACA
>NW_005267842.1:0-345 GCF_000412655.1 Myotis brandtii | reverse complement strand
TTCAGTGGCATTAATTACATTCACAATGTTGTACAACCACTATTTCCAAAACTTTTTATTCACCCCAAAGAGAAAGTCTGTAACCATTAAGAAATGGCTCCTCATTCCCCTTCCTCCTAAAGGCCGTGGTCAGTTGAAAGGATTAACTCAGGAGCAGGTAGGATAGATTTGGGCTAAGGCCATGGAAGAAATAAATGTCCAGCAGTGGCCATGAGGAGGCTTCATGGGCACATCCCCCATGACTGAATTACACTCATCATCTCATTATTTGAGCTCTCCTTTGCACAGAACTCTTTTTTTAAAAAAATGTTTTTATTGATTTCAGCGAGAGAAGGGAAAGGGAGA
>NW_005267841.1:0-345 GCF_000412655.1 Myotis brandtii | reverse complement strand
TCACATCCCAACCCTAGATGAGGCTTCTCCCCTTGGGGTTTGCGTCCACAGGGCTTGCTAAGCCCACCGTCTCTTTGTGACCCTGGCTCCTGGCACTGTGGCCCCAACAGGAGCCTGAGAGACGGGGGCTGGGGGCTCACGCGGCACGTGACCCCATTGCTGTCCCAGAGCCTGTCACCTGCCTCTAGACCGAGGCGCCTCGGCCACCTGCTCACCTGCCCTGGTTTCCGGGAGGCATGAGGAGGGAGCGCCCGCAGGTCTGGCTGGCAGGGGTGCAGACCCAGGTCTCAGCAGCGTCTGGCAGGTCCTTGAGGCTCAAGAGCAGCTGCTTGCGCGCACACCTGT
>NW_005267840.1:0-345 GCF_000412655.1 Myotis brandtii | reverse complement strand
AGGGCCCGCGCCTTGGAAGGTGTGGAGCGGGGATCTGCCCACTGCATGCGGTGCCCAGCCACTGTGACAGCAGCTAGGGCTCGGTTCTGAGGGCCCCACGTGGTGGCAGCCGCCCCCATGCAGAGGCTGCAGGGAGAGGGACAGGGTCTTATTCATATTTGTTTCTTCGGTGACTGGCACATAGCAGGCGATCAATACATGCTTATTGAACTGAACATGAATGACTCCTTGTCTCAAGAGAGAATACAGAAAGAAGCCCATCCATCCCCAAAATACACAGTCCCAGTCCCTGAAAATGGTGGCCTGCGTCCTCCCTCCACGCCAGGAGAGCGGAGTCTGTGGGAT
>NW_005267839.1:0-345 GCF_000412655.1 Myotis brandtii | reverse complement strand
GGGTGTTGGCAGGGCCGGGCCCCTCCAGAGGCTCCGGCGGCGGGGACTCTGCTCAGGCCTTGCCCCGTGTCTGGTGGTGGCCTGTGCTCCTTGGCTCGCGTCGCCCCGGTCTCTGCCCCTCGTCTCATGACTGTCACCCTCAGCAGGCTTGTCTGTGTGCGAGTCCCAGTTCCCGTCAAGGCGGCGCCTCTAAAATCCGGGGTGACCTCATCTCAGCTGCGTCTTCATTGCAACCATCTCAGTGACCTCCGCAGAGACCTGGCTTCGGAATAAGCTCCCATTCTAGGTTCCGCAGACAGGGACTTGGGGGCCCCCTGCCTCTGCCCATGGCTTCCTGCCGGGAGG
>NW_005267838.1:0-345 GCF_000412655.1 Myotis brandtii | reverse complement strand
AAAGTGTTCCTTGTCCTATCAGATTGAGAGTTCCTTGTCCTTGTCAATTCTGTAGCATCAGTGTCTGTCACAGACCTGGAAGTATTTAGTGTTATGAGTTGTAAAGACAAGCTTGTTGTGTGAATGAGTGGATATTTACCATAGTGATGGGGCTTCTGTCTGGAAATCAGCAAATGGCTAATCCATCTATTCAGAGCACAAAGTCAGAATAAGGGATTTAATTTAAAAACAGTCTCCCAGCATCTAAGTTACATGCTGTATCTCAGAGTCTTTAGTGCCCAAATCCCCATGGCTAGGCAAGCTCCCCAACTTCCATTAATTCCCAGATATTCTTCATGTTTTTTT
>NW_005267837.1:0-345 GCF_000412655.1 Myotis brandtii | reverse complement strand
CTGGGTGCACATACTGTTATACTAATCACAGCAGTTCTCAAGTTCTCTTTTTGCAAAAACTATTCAAAAGTCAGAATTTAATTCCAGAGTCTTCTCCTTCCACTATCAAGAACTCACCTATATTTGTTATTCTGTTCCTAAATGCTATTCCACATAACAATGAAAAGCAAGGATTTTTTAAAATATGAATCCTTTTGTTTCCTCTAAGCTGGAATGCCCCTGGCAAATATTGTTAGGGTATCACAGAAAGATGTTTGAGTTTTGACCCAAATTCTTCTCACAGAGTTCCTAAAACCCTTGGGATTTCCTATATGACAAGGATGATAGAAGCATCTTTTCTTCTAA
>NW_005267836.1:0-345 GCF_000412655.1 Myotis brandtii | reverse complement strand
AGTTTAACTAGAAATTGAATTTTAAAAACTCATTAAAAGACTGTGTGGATTATAGTAATGGGATCTATAATAAAAATACTACATAGACCTAGTCTCAAGGTATTCATGCTAAGTATTCTTAACACAGTAAAAAAAATGCATCCACTTGATAATACTAACAGAAGCTAAGGAACAAAAGAAATATTGAATGAATTGATGGAAGCTTGTACAGTTTGAAAGATGGGAAAAGTCTATTGAAACTGAGGCACAAACTATCTTAAATGTCAGTTAGACCAGTGCTTCTCATACTTTGATGTGCATGTGAATCGCCTGGAATTTTGTTCAAATTACAGATTCTGATTTCAT
>NW_005267835.1:0-344 GCF_000412655.1 Myotis brandtii | reverse complement strand
CTGCGCCCCGTCCTCGTCTCCCCCACACCCTGGGCCGCCCGAGGAGGAAGAGGGGGCGGGCACAGGACCAGCCACACCCCAGGTCGGAGCCCGCCCCCCGCAGCCCCCAGGTTTTCTTGCCGGCGTTTGAATTCTATTTGTCGGCGGCGCGAGTTCGGAGCTGGGAAGCGCGCACCGCTGGGCCGGGGCGGAAAGGGGCAGGTCAGACCCAAGGCAGGTGCCAAGGCAGGTCACACCCTTTGCACTTAAAGGTGGGCCTGGCGCGTGGCTCAGGGCTGAGCATCGACCTAGGAACCGGGAGGTCACGGCTCCATCCCGGTCCGGCACAGGCCCGGTTGCCGGCT
>NW_005267834.1:0-344 GCF_000412655.1 Myotis brandtii | reverse complement strand
CAGCAATGTACTGAGGATCCACCTGGGTCCAGGCCTGGATAGGTGATGGGGATGGAGCAGCAAACAAGTTACCTGTCCACAGTTCTATACGCATAGAGCTTAACGGGCTCGAGGGACCGACGCTAAAACCAACTGTTTTTCATTTAAAAACTAAATTAACAAATTAATATATTGCAAATGAAGAAAATAAACAGGAGACAGAGGTAAAAGATTACAGAGGGCCCAACTTAGGGTGATCAGGGAAAGCCTCTCTGAAGAGATGACACTGAAGTTGAGGACTAATAAGGTGAGGAAGAGGCAGCCAGAGGAAGAGCTGTGGAAAGAATAGGCCCACTAGACTCTAG
>NW_005267833.1:0-344 GCF_000412655.1 Myotis brandtii | reverse complement strand
TATGGGCCCTGGTCTGAAGATAGGGTCAACAAACATTGGACAGAGATTCTTGGATACCAGACCTGGAAAAGAAGGTTAAGAAAAGAAGTGAGGAATTATAGCCTGAGATTCTCTGAGATTCCAATAGAAAGGAAGAAATACTGAGGAAGAAACTGTTAAGAGCACCAATTCACTAAGACCTCCAACTCCAGGAACTGGTTAAAATTTTACACAATTTGCATTTTCAGTTTTACAGTTTCTGCCTATAGCTTCATTTACCCAAATTAAAACCAATATTTATATTCTAATTAAATGTGATTTAATTTAATGTAGAAATAGTTATTATTAATGTTGGAATGTCTTTA
>NW_005267832.1:0-344 GCF_000412655.1 Myotis brandtii | reverse complement strand
TTACATGACAGTTTGCCATCTGTCTTGAAACAAGTTGTGAGTTTTACTTACAGATTATCTTGACAATGAGTATTGTACATTAACATTTCATTTTAAATTAGGCCCCTCGTTTTGTGCAAAGACAAAACAAAACCCACTTCTCACTCCTCGTGTAGCACAGTATAGCAGTAAGAGCATGGGCTTAGGAGACAGTGTTGGGTTTCATTCTGGTTCAGCCATGTGACCAACTCATTTAACCCCTCCGAGCCTCAGTTGCTACATCTGTTAAGGGGGACAATGGCCTCTCCTGGGTTTGTCAGGGTGCCAGTGCGTGGGAAGGCACCCCACATGAGCCGGACAGCTGA
>NW_005267831.1:0-344 GCF_000412655.1 Myotis brandtii | reverse complement strand
TCCCATATAAATGAGGGATCTGGACCACGGTCCCCATATCCTCTAAGGTCCCTTATTCCTGAGCTCCATGGGTCCCAGTCAGAGCTGAGGTCATCAGAGAGAAGCATCGGAGAACCAGTCGGGTCAGTTCCCCTGGAGAGCATCCGGCAGCTTCCAGTTCCGGGACCAGCCTTTCCTTCCCCATTTGAACGGATGTGTCTGTGGCTTGGCTGAGCCGACCCCCTGTGCCTGGCAGGCTGCCAGCAGGTGCTGCCATTCCTCCGGGGAAGACCACCAAGGGTGCCGAGGGCGACGACAAAACCATCTTTTCCCTCCAACCCTTCACCGGGATGCGCTTTCTCCTG
>NW_005267830.1:0-344 GCF_000412655.1 Myotis brandtii | reverse complement strand
GTCGCAACCCACAGGTTGAGAACCACTGGCCTAGAGGCACCTGGGAGAGGCTAAGCTATGAACTAGAGTCAACTGCCACTGATGCTCAGCAGGGTCTGCTTAGCAAGAGGAACAGGGCACACTGAGGCCAGTCTCTGCTTGTTTGGGGTTTGTGGGCCTTTCATAAATTAGGGAAGTTTTCAGCATGGGTTGAGGCTGGCTGCTTGTGAGGAATATCTGCTGAAATAGGTTTGGGCCTGTGCAGAATTTGGGTGGGGTGGTTCTCAGGAAATCACCAAGGTAGGGTGAGTGGTGTTTAGCCAGTTTAAGGGAGACTCAGATTTTTCCTGCAGCCAGACAATTCA
>NW_005267829.1:0-344 GCF_000412655.1 Myotis brandtii | reverse complement strand
AAGCGAAGCCTACCAAGGGGAGGATGGGGGGAGCCTCCTGTGGTGGAGGGCAGGTGGTTTCCCAAGGGTTACGGCCTGCAGGGAGAGCAGTACCTGGAAGTCCTGGGCCCTGGGCACCTGGAAGGGATCCCTTCGGGATAGGCCCCGGGCTCGGCTGCGGGAAGGGACATGATCAGGTGTCACTTCGTGTCCTCCCACCACCATACCTACAGTCCTGTTTGATGCTTGAGATAGATCTCCTCTTCCTCTGGACTTTAGGACTTTGAGTCCTTCTGATCTCGTCTTGCCCCCATCTCAACACCCAGAATTTGATTCATTCCTGGAGCCCTAAAACCATTCATTCA
>NW_005267828.1:0-344 GCF_000412655.1 Myotis brandtii | reverse complement strand
CAGTGGAACGGAATTGAGAAATGGAATTGGGAAGTGGACGCTCCAGCCAGATCACTGCCATAACCAGCTATGTGGCCTTGGGCAGGTCACTGCCCATCCACGAGGCAGCAGGCAGGGCTCACAGCTGTAGAATTAACTCATCGATGCTAAGTCCTGAGGAGACCCCAGGTGGGTTACCAACAATAAACGCAGATGGCGGGGCTCTGCAGCCCCTCAGCCCTTAGCCGGGGCCTTGGAACCCCGAGGAACACAGCAGTTCAGCTGGGGCCACAGGGCCACCCTTCCAGCAGGAGGCTCCACCGCCATGGCTGGCACACTGTCCCCCGTCTGTGTCCCCACACCAC
>NW_005267827.1:0-344 GCF_000412655.1 Myotis brandtii | reverse complement strand
CCCTGACTGGGAATCGAACTGGCAACCTTTTGGTGCCCAGGATGACACTCTACCAACTGAGCCACTCTGGCCAGGCCAGTTATTGTGAGAATATTTAAAGAAGGAACTTAAGAAAACTCTCTAGCATGGCATCTGGCATACAAAAAATATTTGAGAAATCCTCGGCTCTGCATCTTCTCTTTGTTATATGGTTAAGCAATGTTGTTCTTCGTTGCCTTACACAAGCATTGTAATGTAGTTCAATGAAAGTTCACAAACTAGTTAACAAAGACACACCGAGCCCACAAAGAAGCTAAAATGCTCTGCTTTGCCCTAGCTGGTTTGGCTCAGGGGATAGAGCGTCG
>NW_005267826.1:0-344 GCF_000412655.1 Myotis brandtii | reverse complement strand
ACTCAGGGGAACAAAAAGATGCTTATGATCTGATCTAATAGCCTGTGACATCTGATGAAGCAAAGGCTAAATCGATGGTGGAAAGCATGACAGTGGAAAAGCAAGGCAGATCTCTACGGGCTGGAGGAGAAAATGAGCAGGATTGAGTGAGCAGTGGGTATTCCAGGAAAAGGAAATGACATGAGCAATTACCTTAGCAACATACCCTGTATTAATGAGGGTCTCAACAGCAAGTCCCAAGAACTTAACTCAAACCAGCTCAAAGGAAAAAGGGGTGGGTGGGGCTTTACTGGAAAGATAGCTGCTGAGACACAGACTTGAAGACACAGGGCAAAGCCAGAAAT
>NW_005267825.1:0-344 GCF_000412655.1 Myotis brandtii | reverse complement strand
TATTTCAAGACTGAAAGAGATGGAGAGTC
Organism: Myotis brandtii; assembly: GCF_000412655.1. Classification (NCBI taxonomy): domain Eukaryota; kingdom Metazoa; phylum Chordata; class Mammalia; order Chiroptera; family Vespertilionidae; genus Myotis; species Myotis brandtii. The sequence goes on along the minus strand of NW_005267825.1, from coordinate 315 downwards.
ACATTGATTTCCCATGGCCCCTACCTCCCCACCCTTCAACCTTCATTATCTTTATAAATTAATTTCCAACTTGCTATGCAAAATGCAACATTGTCAACCTCCATTATGAACTCCTATAGCATGCCACATTTTCTGCTGGTATTTTTCATAACCATGAATTAAAAAAAAAATTGTACTAAATTGTTTAATATTTGCCTCTGTTACTCTATTGAAACTTCATGAGGACATTAATCATGCCTATGTTATCTTCTGTTGATTACCTGGGTCTAGCTCAATACTAGGCACAAAGTAAGTTCTATTAAATAGTAGAGGCCC
>NW_005267824.1:0-344 GCF_000412655.1 Myotis brandtii | reverse complement strand
TGCTATGTTCTTTTGAAGCATTTAGGATTTAATTAAAATAGTTTGAACAGCCATAGTCTGTCAAGTTCATAATTCCCCTCGAAAACCTCTCTGTTCTCCCCTCAGTGAATTTCTTTATAAGAGAATCAAAGAGAAAAGCTCTGGAAATTGTGGCCAGGAAAATAAATGGGAAGAGGGGTGGTGGGGAGGGAGGTGGAAGTGCCTGCATTTGTTTGAATAACAGCAAAGCCATTTCTATTTTTCCGCTTAATTCACTTCAAATGACAAAGGGCTTCAGCTGCTGTTTGTCAGAGGTGTGGCCTTTGAAAACACAGAGGGAGCACTAAGTCCATTTATTCTCCCAG
>NW_005267823.1:0-344 GCF_000412655.1 Myotis brandtii | reverse complement strand
AATGAGTGTGACACTGAAGGCCCCTCCCTCCGCAGAGAGCCCCCCAAAGGCAGGAGAGCCGACACCCCAGGGACACAGCTCTCCCCAACCCAGCCTGGTAGCAAGCTTCCCCAGAGGAGATGACAGGTCACCATCCTCACATGTGAACTTCCCAACCTCCCTGTAAAAAGCTTATATATGAAAAAAAAATTCTATGTGGTCAAGTAGGAGGAAAAATGCAGGTTTCCGGCATGAATACTTTGCTGAAGTGACAGCACCCAAGATACCAGATCTGCTCCAAGAAGACAAGTTTTGTGGTAAGAATGCATTTCATCTCAGTTGAAAAGTGGTTTCACTGTTTAGTT
>NW_005267822.1:0-344 GCF_000412655.1 Myotis brandtii | reverse complement strand
TTGAGTGCCCAGATGTTCTGTGGGAGAAGAGTCGGGCAGTGGTGAGGAGATGGAGAGATGGCCGCTCACCTGAGTACCACTGCTGGCCACCACCTTCTCTCAGCGCCTGCCCAGGAAGGAGGGGACTCCCATCCAGCACCTGGGCAGTGACCTCCCAGCAGATATCTACAGGGTATGACTTGGCTTGACCCCTGACCTTTGACCCCACAGGGGAAACTCCCACCATGCAATGCTCCAAGGCACTTGGACATCCCAAGAGGAGGAGCAGGGCAAGGTGTCCTTGCAGAATTGTGGGAGAAAGCATGTGTCCTTGCATTAGCAGAGGGCCATGCTGTAGAAATCTG
>NW_005267821.1:0-344 GCF_000412655.1 Myotis brandtii | reverse complement strand
CCCAGGCATGTGCCCTTGACGGGGAATCCAACCCTGACCTCTTGGTTCATAGGTCAACGATGAAAAAGAGGAGGAAGGGAAAGATTCTTTTAGCAACCTAAAGAGAAAGATCAAGTAAATATTGAAGAGTAGAGTGGCACCTCGATTGAGGTAGTGCTTAAGAATTTCCATGCAAGTCAGGAAGCAGAAACCCAGATGCCTAATGTAATTATCTGGACAGGATTCCTTATCTAGGTATCAGAGGTGATGACTTAGTTACAACTTCTTTTCTTAAAACACATTTTAAAAGACAGGAATATTGCAACCCTGCATATTTTCTTTTCTTTTATCAAGATTATATTTCA
>NW_005267820.1:0-344 GCF_000412655.1 Myotis brandtii | reverse complement strand
TGTGCGTGTGCGTGTGTGTGCGTGTGTTTTAACATGTTAGTGTTAAACATGTCAAGCATTTATAAAATAGAGATGAGAATAACCTCGGTGAGCCCCATGACTGGAGGCCAGTGGTCCCCACCCATCTTCCTCTTTCCAGAGTATTTTGAAGCAACTTTGATGTATTGGATTTTTCTTCTATAAACATTTCAATATTTTTTTATCCAAAAGAGAAGGATTCTGTTGCTTGTTATCAGCCCTAAGAAGTAACTTAATATCATCACAGCGTTCACATTTTCTTGACCGTCTTATGCTCTTTTTAAAAATATTTTTAAAATTGATTTCCGAGAGGAAGGGCGAGGGAG
>NW_005267819.1:0-344 GCF_000412655.1 Myotis brandtii | reverse complement strand
CCAATTTCTACCAATACAGTATTTGTTCCACAAAAAATAATTAGAATTTTAAAGTATTTATGATATTTATATTTTTGATCAAGTTAATGATTGTCTCTTTTTCTGCAATATAAATAAAACTATTATATCCATAGTTTGAAATGTATTATTTTACATTTTTTTCCTTTCTAGTAATAGAGAGGGGAAAAACCAATAACTAATAATGTTATTTTTCTTTATAAGTATATATTCATCTTTGTATTTCTCATCTAATGCTACTACAATTTTCCTGTGAACTCTAAGTTACAATGTCTAGGAAAACTGGTCAATATATAAGCAGAGCCCAGAGAAATGTAAGAAAGTTT
>NW_005267818.1:0-344 GCF_000412655.1 Myotis brandtii | reverse complement strand
AAAATAAAATCAGATGCCACATTCTAAGTTATAATAAATTATAATATTATACATAATAGCATGACATAAACATTAATGCATTGTTCTTTGTGACTAAAGAATTCATAAAGGTATGCAAGTCAGAAAATTAAATAGTAACAGCAACATTCAATAATTCAGTAAGGCAGTAATACCAACTAACATTTCATCTATGCAATATTCCTGACAAATAGTGGATTTTTAAACCAAAGACTTGAGGTTATCCCTGCCTCTAGTCTTTTAAAAACCTGATTTAAAAACCTTTGAAGCCCCAGCCAGTGTGGTTCATTGGTTGAGTATCAACCTATGAACCAAGAGGTCACTGG
>NW_005267817.1:0-344 GCF_000412655.1 Myotis brandtii | reverse complement strand
GTTTGGCCAAATTCTGAGGTCATCCACTGTGCTGTTTCCAAAACAAATATATTCTTTCTCAGTTTCTTTTATTACTAAGTATTGTCATCCATCCATATGATCTGACTTTTGTAGGCGTTTTACTATCCAATATGTGGTATATGTGTGAACCTCAGGTGTTGAGCCTGATTAGCCTCCCTAATCAACCTCAAGGTATTCTTCAGTTTCCTACCTCCATCCCTGTATATCATTTTTTTTCTAACTCTACACATGGGTTTTATCAGTTTTTATTCTGGCTTAATAATACACTCTATTATATAAGTACTAGAGGCCCGGTGCCAAAAATTTGTGCACTGGAGGGGGGG
>NW_005267816.1:0-344 GCF_000412655.1 Myotis brandtii | reverse complement strand
AGATAAATAAAATGGCAAATGGAAAATTAAGCTGACTCCTTTGAATCAGTTGTAGGGCGCTTCCATAGATAAATTATTTGTGAAGAGCTATTATGAATTATATATAAATAAAGATTGCTTTCTAAAATCAGAACTATTACCCTAAATACAATAACCACCAGTTTTTAGGGTAATTTCATGATCATTCTGTACTTTTCATGTTAATCATTTAAGTAACTTTGTGTTTAAATAAATATAAGACATATGAGAAAGCATTTTACAGTAAAGGGAGGCAACTGAAAATAGTTATATGGATTCACCATTAAGTTGATTAACATGAGTCTCTAAAATATTCTATTCTTCTT
>NW_005267815.1:0-344 GCF_000412655.1 Myotis brandtii | reverse complement strand
TAGTGTTTCCCCTTTCAAACATGCCTGGAGCATTTCAACAAGACTGTGCTCAAGGCATTGCAATAAAATAAAAATAAACAGAGAATCGCTTGCAACTAAATAATCTGGTTTACAAGAGATTTCTCATCTTCAATGTGGAGTTCCCTACATGGTTATCTCTCAGCTGGACTCCAGCCTGGCCAGGCAAGAGGACATTATTTTTTACCACCCAGGTAGGCATGTCTTCAAACATATGGAGATGCCTTGAAGTCCAGACTTAGGAGGGGAAAGCTCAGGAGGAGCCAAGATTTCCCCCTCCAGTCTACCAACACTCTCTTCTGAGGTTCACTCTTCTGTCTAGAAAA
>NW_005267814.1:0-344 GCF_000412655.1 Myotis brandtii | reverse complement strand
CTCAATCAAACAAACAAAACTAGTCCGTCAATATGAAGGAAAATCATGTGATAGCACAAAGAATTTTCTGCTGAATTAAACACCATCAGGAAACAACCTCATTATCAGAGGAAATAACAAATCTTAGACCTTACATATGCTTTCTATCTGTCAAGAGATCTATTGGTCAAATCAGGAGGATAGTGTAAGGTTTGAGCAGAAGTCGGCCTCACAGCTGCTTTCAGATCTGTCCCGCTAGGCCAGGGAGGTTGACTGAGGGACACAGGCAGCTGCTCCGCCTCTGCCCGCGGAACTGCTCTCTGAAGTCAGCTCCTTCCCACTGAGGAGGGCTCTCGAGGCTCCCA
>NW_005267813.1:0-344 GCF_000412655.1 Myotis brandtii | reverse complement strand
ATTCTACGGTATGATACAGTTCAAAGAGTATCTCAGGGTAAAGGAATGAACAGAACCAAGAGAATTTAGAGCAAACATTTTAACTATTTGACTAATAGTTTAACTGTTATTTTATAGATATCTTTTTAAAATTTGTATTGCTTTCTTGCCTTTTCAAACAGAAGATAGAGCATAGGATTTAACTTTCTTTGATGATTCATTGTCAAATTATTTCATTGTTATGTGTGCCAGTTATTGTTCTAGACTATAAAAGAAATACCTTTAGGACTCTTGAAAACTATAGTATTTTTGCATTCAACTAAGTGACCTGCCCAAGTTTTTAAATTTTTTAAAATAAGTTTTTT
>NW_005267812.1:0-344 GCF_000412655.1 Myotis brandtii | reverse complement strand
TAGAACTGCCAATACAGAGAGATGGTGATGGGGCAAGGAGGAGAATTGGTGCAGTCATCAGAGATGTGTGTATGCCTGTTGTGTGTGCACACACATGTCTCTTGAAGTGTTATCTGTCCTTACCATGATTCGCATAGAACGTCCTTCACTACTATTCACTCTCCCTTTGCAGATATCCGAATAATGGCCCAGCTTCTCAGATAAAGGAATACCAGGAAAGCATTGCCGTGGTTAGTAGAAAAGGTATTCTGCCTCTGGAAAGGGATGTCATCCACTATGGATAGTAAACATTTTCATTTATTTTTCTACTGAAGGCCTGGTGCACAAATTCATGCACCAGTGGG
>NW_005267811.1:0-344 GCF_000412655.1 Myotis brandtii | reverse complement strand
CCCTTTTCCCCATCCTTTAAGGAGTTTTCTTTCATTAACATCTTCCTTGCTTCATAAAGTTCCCCCCAAATTCAAATCCCATGGCCGGTCTCAGAAAGTTCAGTCTCAATTCCACACCCATCGAAGGTGCCCACATGCCAACTGGATAAGCCCGGGACCTGCACAGGCTTCTAGCTCTGTGCTGTGCATTGAAATGTGAGCTGTACTCCACCAATTTCAGCCCTCAAATCCCAAGTTCAAAGTTCTCATGGTCTGAGTCCACAATGGTGGTCCATAGATACTTTATACAAAACCACATCCTTCATAAGACTTTCCCAAGCCACTGGTATTTCAGGTTCCCTCTC
>NW_005267810.1:0-344 GCF_000412655.1 Myotis brandtii | reverse complement strand
GCCTTCCTTTGCCTCACTGTCCCAAGAGTTAATAAACTTACTCCCACTTATACCTGGACTCATGTCTTGAAATTTTTCCTGCATGAGTCAAGAACCTGGAAGTTGCCTGATTTGAAAGGTCTGGGACCATGCTGGGACAGCCCCCAGTGGGGAAACAGTCCTTTAACCAAATGACAACACAAAACACCCATGGCCAAGAGAACACTATAGGTTTATAGATGCAAGTTCCAAGGTAGATGGACAGCATCCTATTTTGAAGACTCCTACATTTCTGCCAACTAATGAAAAACTGATATAAGAAGGTCTGGGGAGCCGCTATAGGGTTAAGCCTTGGACTGACCTGT
>NW_005267809.1:0-344 GCF_000412655.1 Myotis brandtii | reverse complement strand
CTGGCCCAGAGGTTTGTGTTGATAAAGGCAAAAAAGACTTCTTGAAAATCTTAAAAGTCACATATGATGCCAAACATCTTCGTGTTTATCTGATGTCGATGTCCTTTAATTTACCCTAATACATGCCTGGCCTAAATTTTTTCTGCAAATTTAAAAACGTGAATCGCTGTCATTTGCTTCATAATATGAAGGGAGATACCAGGAGATCTGTTAGAATCCAAGCACCTACTCAGCCTGCCCCTAAAGCTCAGAGCTGTAAAAGTGTGATTTCTTGATTTATTGCTTATAATAAAATGATTCTTTCCTTTTCTTGCAAAGAAGATTTGCACATCCAATTTGTTTTC
>NW_005267808.1:0-344 GCF_000412655.1 Myotis brandtii | reverse complement strand
CCATTCCCACCACTTTAAAAATAATAACATGGGTGAGGATTTGTGCTGGGCGAGCTGACCCCAGAGCCCACCCTCCGACCAAAGCCCGAGGGCTCCTCGAGGGCCCACCGCTGAGCCCCAGAGTGGAGCCGAGGGGAGGCTAAGACGCACCCTAAGGACATCACAGTCCACACTGGGGTTTATGGAAATAAATTCCAAGCCCTGAATACTCTGACTTGCCGTATTTAAAATTCCATTTGAAACCACAAATTCTGATACTTGATGAGAAACTATGCGTGAAGCCTGTTGGCACTTTTGAAAATAGAAAACACCAAGTGGTCTCCTACCCTCTGCTTAGAAAGAAA
>NW_005267807.1:0-344 GCF_000412655.1 Myotis brandtii | reverse complement strand
CACACACACACACACACACACACACACACAGTCAACAGTGCTCCCGGACAGTGGGAAGGTGACTAACTCATCCCTGTTTGCCCAGGACTTTCCCGCGTGGAGCACTAAGGTCCTCCGCTCCAGGAACCCTCTCTGTCCCTGGCAGACAGGGATGATGGGTCATCCTAGCACTGGGTTGGTTGGGTCATTCGTCCTGGACAGTGGAGGGCCTGGTGGCTTTCAGGATGGACTTTGTGTCACGGTGCTGAGCACAGGGCCTGGCACCTGGGGCGTTTGCCACAGCTCCGCCACTTCCTAGCCGTGGAACTCACTTTACCTCTGGGTTTCCTCCAGTGGGGACAGGG
>NW_005267806.1:0-344 GCF_000412655.1 Myotis brandtii | reverse complement strand
AAACATTGATGAGAGAGAGACACATCGATGGGTTACCTCCCACATGCTCAAGAATCAAACCCACAACCTGAGTATGTGCCCTGAATGGGAATCAAACCTACAACCTTTCAGTGCACAGGACAACACTCAACCCACTGAGCTACATCAGCCAGGACACCTGGTTCTTTTGATCAATATAATGTATGTGACATTTGTTGCTGTGTTTTAGATTATACTGGTGCCCAATTTTTGATCTGTGGTGGATTATGTCATCATAAGGTCTCATGGAATCCCTATGAAAATTGCCAAGTAGTTTAATAGTGATTCAATAACAATCCTATATAATAAAACCCTAATATGCAAAT
>NW_005267805.1:0-344 GCF_000412655.1 Myotis brandtii | reverse complement strand
GAAAGGGGGGGGGGGGGCCCATGCGGGAGGCACAGACTTCTCATTCTCAGTGTGATCGCTGATTTGGTGGCTCTTTTACTTACTTTGCAAGATGCTGAACACTGTCCCCACCAGGGACGCCTTTCCTGCGGCAGAAAGCCACTCCTGGCCCCGCTGTGTCCATTCTTTGTCTGTTTTGACAAAAGATTAGAAAAGAGATGGGACAAAAGATTCTCAGTCTGTTTGGCCATAAAGGAATTAAAAATAGAATCTTAAAAAAAAAAATGGGGCCTTAAAACCTTCAGAGGGAGAGACTCAGCAGGAGAGCTCAGCTCCCCGTGTGTGTGTGTGTGTGTGTGTGTGTG
>NW_005267804.1:0-344 GCF_000412655.1 Myotis brandtii | reverse complement strand
ATTTGCTTTTGGTTTTTGTTTGTTCTTTTTGTCTCACTAGGTAGTTGAGACTGACCTGGAACTCGCTATGCGGTCCAGGCTAGTCTCCAACTCACAGCGATCCTCCTGCCTCAACCTTCTGAGTGCTAAGATTATAGGCATGCATCACCACGCCCGGCTCCCATTTGCTTGTGGATGAGGCGGTCTCACTGCACTACATTCTGCAGGCTGGCATTTGCCTGGTCATGTTCCTGCCTGTGCCTCCAAAGTAGCTGGGATGATGGGCATAGGCTGATGTTTTAACGGTTGTGTATTTCTGACAATTTCTACAAAACCTTTTCTCCTCTCTCTCTCTCTCTCTCTCT
>NW_005267803.1:0-344 GCF_000412655.1 Myotis brandtii | reverse complement strand
TTTTTTATAATTCAATGTATTAATAAAGAAGTACATATGACTGTGCTATAAATTTAATATGTTGATAACTGTATATAAATATGTTTTCTTTGTAATTCATTGTACAGTCACGCATAGCTTAATGACAAGGATACGTTCTGAGAAATATGCCGTTAGGTGATGTGCAAACATCACAGGGTGCACTTACACAAACATGGATGGTATAGCCTACACACCTAGGCTACATGGTCTAACCTATTGCTCATAGGCTACAAACCTGTACAGAATGTTACTGCACTGAATACTGTAGGCAACTGTAAGATAATGGTATGTATTTGTGTATCTAAACATATGTAAACATAGAA
>NW_005267802.1:0-344 GCF_000412655.1 Myotis brandtii | reverse complement strand
CACACGCTCTCCAGCGGAAGAAGCAGGAAATCCCCAGGAGGAGATAAAGTGTGTGATCCTGGCTTTGGGACGAGACTGAGAGGGCAACTGAGGGTATGTTTGTTTCTGGATTACAGTGACAGAGCAGTAAGGAAAAACAGACTGTTTATCCTGCTCCGTGCCACCTTCCAGCCAGGCCCGGAAGGGCGTCCGCCCCTATCATGCACCCAGGGTGCTGGCGGGACCTCCTGGGTCCCTGGCCTCCCTCTGGCGGTTTGGGAGGTTCTGCTTCATCCTACCAGGTGGGGGCGCTCACCCCCCGGAGCCTGGATCTGTGCACAGAGAGATGGGCTTCTGGAGGGGGC
>NW_005267801.1:0-344 GCF_000412655.1 Myotis brandtii | reverse complement strand
CTTTCTAATTTTACTTCCTGGTGGGAAAATTCCTAGAGAAGCCTTGCTGTAAGGACTATGGGTCAAAAGGACTCCCAGGAGTTGAGTCCTGAGCTTCTGTACCATCCAGGTAGGACTTACCTCCTCTTGGAATTCTTTCTTCATCAATTGATCATTCCTTGGGAAGCTCCCTATTTTATCAAATAAGTACTATTTGATTAATTTGTGCCTAATTGAGATTGCCTTTTGGGTATTCCCAAGAAGATTAAATGGGAGTTAGAATATGTAACATGAAAGCAGGGACTCTTCAACTTCGGAAAACAATAGTTTACATTTTCTGTAGCTTCTGCCCCCATTCCTTGATC
>NW_005267800.1:0-344 GCF_000412655.1 Myotis brandtii | reverse complement strand
CTTCCATGAAATTATGGGCATTTCCAATTTGGAGCTAATTTAATTATTGCATTCCTTTCAAAAACAAAAATTTTAGAAAACTCATATTGAAATCAATTTGGTGCTTGTACATTCTTCAAAATGTTTTGTCATTAATAAAATCATTTTGAAACAACAGTTGTCCACAAATCAAATATGTGGCGATGTGATCAGAAAAACTAAGTATTTTTTGCTCAATTTTGATAATTATATGACTTTATTAAGATTACTTTATTAAAGTTGCCTCTCCATATAACTATTCTGAAATAGCTTTTTCTTTGTATATTTCTTAACTTTAGTGAAAGTTAACTAGATTTAAAGAGATC
>NW_005267799.1:0-344 GCF_000412655.1 Myotis brandtii | reverse complement strand
AACAAAATTAACTTCTTGTTTATCTGACATTCCAACTTAACTGCATGTCCTGTACTTTCATTCGCTAAATCTGGCAACACCCACCCTTCCTGGCGCAGGTGCCTGCATCTCCGCCTCCGCCGTGGACCCTTGGGCCTCCATCCCCACCTGCTGCCACCCTACACCTTCTCTAGGCAGCCTCTCCTCCTGTCCTTCTCTCCTCCTCCCCTTCATTCCAACAAGCATTTCTTGAGTGCTTTCTAGTGCAAGAACACTTGTATTTTTCTGGGTGCAGGGTTGGGGAGCAGAGGGGGCTCCCACACACTGAAGGGCACAGCCAGGCCCATGTAGAAGTGGGGGTCAGG
>NW_005267798.1:0-344 GCF_000412655.1 Myotis brandtii | reverse complement strand
TGAGGAGCAACAGCCATGGCTCTGAGCTACCCCATGGCCAAGAGCTTAACAGGGGCCACAGGATGACCAAGATTGTGAGCACACACCGGCACAGCCATGCAGGCACCTCACCAAGCACACCAAGTTCAAGTTCGTGTGGGGCATGATCCCAGAGGTGTGTGGCTTTGCCCCAGTGAGTGGTCCCCTGGAGCTGTTCAAGGTCTCTAAGGACAAGAGGGCCCTGCAATTCATCAAGAAAAGGGTGGGGACACACATTTGTGCTGAGAGAGAGAGAGAGGATGAACAATGTCCTTGCGGCCATGAGGAAGGCAGCAGCCAAGGACTGAGTGCCGTCCCCTCTGTGT
>NW_005267797.1:0-344 GCF_000412655.1 Myotis brandtii | reverse complement strand
GAATAACTCCTTACATTCTTGAAAATATTGTTGCTTTATGGTAGGATAAGTGATCCAAGCCTATTTCTATTTTTTTCTCGAGATGCAGAAACCACTCATCTCCAAACACCCTAGCTTCCTTTTAGCAAACAGTACTAGCATAAGTCAAAATCTGCGCTCGAACCTTGTATATGGGAATTGGTGATGGGCCAAAGAACTGCTGTACTGTTAGACAACCAATAGAAATACATCCAGAAAATATTACCTTTTAAGTAATAAGATCATATAGATTGTTTCCAATTTAATTTGAAAGAGCAAAATCGTTGTATTTGGCCGAAACCGGTTTGGCTCGGTGGATAGAGCAT
>NW_005267796.1:0-344 GCF_000412655.1 Myotis brandtii | reverse complement strand
GGTTGGAAAGCCTAGCCCCGTGGTCCCTCCCTGACTGGGCCATCCCATCACCGAGGCCGTGCTACTCATTTGTAATGATAACAACAGCCAGTGTGTGGAGGCCCGTGTTGGACACTGTGCTAAATGCGTTTTACCTGCATTATGTCACTGAAATGTCACGATAACCCTGACATGACCCCGCTTTATAGATGAGGAAACAGGCTCAGTGAGATTAACATGCTTGTCCAAGTCACTCACCGGGAAGTGGCGGCGTGCGGCTCTGAGGAGGTCCTTTGCCCTCCGCAGCCTCGCCCGGTCTCTCCTCTCCTGTCAGATGGAAAGAGGCAGCAGGCGGCCTCTGGGCC
>NW_005267795.1:0-344 GCF_000412655.1 Myotis brandtii | reverse complement strand
CATTGATTTGTTGTTCCACTTATTCATGCATTCATTCATTGTTTCTTGTATGTGCCCTGACCAGGAATCTAACCTACAACCTTGGTATATCAGGCTGATGCTCTAGCCAACTGATCTACCCCCCAGGACACAAATATTTTTGCAATACAATTACTGAGCATAAAATTGAGATGAGTTGAGGTATATATGGGAGGTGAGGCAGTGAAGTCCATGAATGTAGGCAATGCCAGAATGAAACGAAATGCCATTTAAAAAATGAGATAACACTGAGCATAGTTGTCTACAAAGAGCTATATAGCAGCTCTCTCTCTCCCAGGGCATGCTCAAGCCTTTCTTCCCTCCCT
>NW_005267794.1:0-344 GCF_000412655.1 Myotis brandtii | reverse complement strand
CTTCTAAATTCATATTTCTTATATAGCATTTTCATTGGTGCATCGGCCCCTCCTTCAGATCCTGAATCCCACCACGAAGGTTGCGGCAGTGCTTTATTGTTCTTTTGCCTTTTCTAATCTCCTGAAATGACCCTTGAACCCACATGAGAGATTACCAAATCCTAGAAGCAACAGTCTGGTTCTTTAATGCTCTCACCTGAACCCCCTACAGTGTATGATGCATTAGGAAAAATAATGCATGTTTAAAACATTAAGTTTTTACTTCCAGGAATGACTGAGAGCCATGCTAAGAAGGCACATGCTATGGCAGCAATTTTCAACCTTTTTCACCTCATGGCACACAT
>NW_005267793.1:0-344 GCF_000412655.1 Myotis brandtii | reverse complement strand
ATTACTTGATATCCACTGCTGGATTTTGGAGTTGAACTCATTACATCTTCCTATGATGGGAGAAACCTGATCTTCTGTTTCTCCCTCTTTTATAAAGACCTCAGGTTCATAAATTTTTATCTAAAATAATTCATATTTATTTCTGTATTATTAATGCAAACAATTCCTAGTTGTTTGGAATTATTTGGAATTCCCTAACATTTTTTTATGTTTCATAAAATTTTCCCTAAATTTTTGCTCAGTAATATTTCTGCCCACCTCTAGTCCCCCAATATTGTTTCATCCCAGTCAGCAGCAGAGGTTAATATTGGCCATCTCCAGCTACTTTAAAGTGGGCAAAATTG
>NW_005267792.1:0-344 GCF_000412655.1 Myotis brandtii | reverse complement strand
TCCAGCAAGAATAGTAATTAACCATATAGGCTCTTTTAAATATTTGCTGGAATTTTTCATAAGGAATCTTCAAACTGAACTCAAAAAGGCTTCTCAAGGCCAGAAAAGCCAAGGCAAGGACTTGCCATCAGAGGTCGCCTGCAATACCTACAGTTTTGGCTGAATTTCTCTTCTCAAGGTCCCCACACTTCCTGAGGCTCCTCCCTCCAATTATAACAAGTGCAGTGGCTTTATCTCTGTCCGCTAACATGTGTGCAGCTTGTTGGTTTTGTGCAGGCGGGGAAGATCTGGCACATTGTCCCAGGGGTGAGGGCACTGGGATCATTTGCAATATGAGCAAGGTG
>NW_005267791.1:0-344 GCF_000412655.1 Myotis brandtii | reverse complement strand
AAACTCCTTGAGGGTTTTAAAAGGAATAGGCTCATGTACTCGCAGTGTCTGCCTTGGATTGGTAGGGTCTAGTCTTTCTAAAACAGGATACATTGAAAATCCTGTAACATCCTCCTCTCCAACTCGTCTTGCCTCCCGTAAGGTCTGCTGTAACGGAGACAGGATCCGTGCGAAAGTTACTTTTACTTTCAGCTGCGCGCCTGCTTCTAGCCATAAAGGCTGGGTGCCTAGGGTCATTTTCGCAAAACTGTGAGCAGAATCTTCCTCATGATCTGAATCATCCCACTCACGGTGATGCTGGTCTCTCCTTTCCTCAAACTCGCTCCCGCTCATATTTAGGAGGT
>NW_005267790.1:0-344 GCF_000412655.1 Myotis brandtii | reverse complement strand
ATTGATGTTTCTCTCTCTCTCCCTCTCCCTTCCTGTCGGAGATCAATAGAAATACATTTATCTTTTAAAAGTATCTCAGCTGGAGGAAACCTCTGAGATCATCTCTCAGGCAAAACGAATATTGGGGTGATGGTAAAAGAAATGGGTTTGCATCCTGGCTTCACCACCTTCCACATGGACAACTGTAGGCAGGTTCTTGACCTCTCAGCTAGTTTCCTCCTCTCTGCGGTGGGGATGATAACTGGAACAGTGACCCGAGGTGTTTGCGATGCTAAAGAATGAGCTATCGGACCAGAAGATTTAAGCCAAGTGTGGAAAATTTGTTACAAGCAGATTCAGACTCC
>NW_005267789.1:0-344 GCF_000412655.1 Myotis brandtii | reverse complement strand
CCTAAGGTATGTAAATGCTGAGTCACTATGTTGTTCTTGAAAGTAATATAATATTGTATGTCAAGTATACTTTAGTAAAAATGACGGTGTTTTCACTGTTAGAAATCAGCAGGCAACTTGAAGTCATGGGGCTAGGCAAAGGGTTTTCTAATTGAGAGACACGCCTTTGTCCCTGACAATGTAGGGCAAATGTCCAACAGTTTTGATTTATTTTGTTGAAATCATTGTGTGTGTGAAAAATTATGTGTGTGGATAGTTTATGGATTCTGGAAAACTTCCTCTAAAAACAAGACTCTTTGATCCACGAGTGTTTCTTTTTCATCAAAACAACAAAAAATACCAAA
>NW_005267788.1:0-344 GCF_000412655.1 Myotis brandtii | reverse complement strand
ACGTCTGCCATGAGCACAGGACAAAGAGAGGTGGTATGTGTGCCAACTAGGCCAGAAGAAAAAAAAGGAGGCACAAAATCCTAAATTTACACTCTCCTGAATGTAAATACACTTGACCCACAAGAAGCAATTAGAGACAAGTTTGTTGCCTGCACACCGCAATCTCAGAAGAAACAGAAGAGGAAAGGGTGGTCAGAAAGCAAGGCAGCCAGTCATCCCTCTAACCCTGCAGCCGTGGATCGGAAAGAGAGCTACTGAGGGCCTGGCTCGGCTCTGAAGCTGTGCACCGTGTCCAGAGGCCCCCACAGGCTGCCACAGGGCACCGAGGAGTCCTGGTGTGCTCC
>NW_005267787.1:0-344 GCF_000412655.1 Myotis brandtii | reverse complement strand
CCACTTCCTGTGAGTGCCCACTTCCTGTGAATGAGTGCACACTACTCTCACCTGCACACTCTCACAGTCACACTGGAATTTGGGTTCCTGGGACACAGGACTCCTTTCCACCTGAGCCTTTGAACATGTGCTTTTTCACTTTTTGTCTTCCCACCTGAGGCCTCTCCGTAGCTCCTGTTGGTCTGGGTGTGCTTTCACGGGACTGCGTTTTCTCTCTGCGGCACTTACTTAGCGGACCATTCGTTAATGGCAGGTGATGTCTCCCCCGGCTGATGGCAGAACCTCCAGGGTCAGCCATCCCCGCTGCACACCGAATGTTTCCTAACTGAATGGGTATATTACAG
>NW_005267786.1:0-344 GCF_000412655.1 Myotis brandtii | reverse complement strand
CAGTGAGGCCCAGGCTTGGAAACTCGGGTCTGTCTGTCTGTCCTCACTCCACCTCTGCCTGGCTCTCCTGGTCTCTGGGTTCCAGCTGGTGATCAATTCTCTGCTTGTCTCTCATTTCATTTTATCATTCCACTCTGTCTTCTTGGTGGCATGTTTCTGTTCTCTGAACAATTCCTGCTGCTCCTCTAACCAGAAGGGAAGGAGGCGGAAGGAATAAAGGGAAGGAATGTGCCTCTCAACACAGTTCACCTGGTTGGACACACTGACTCCTGGTCTGGAGATGCTGATAAGATCCACTCGGATTATTTTATTATCCTTTCCCCAAACCACTGAAGTCCTGTTGC
>NW_005267785.1:0-344 GCF_000412655.1 Myotis brandtii | reverse complement strand
GGCTCAGTGTGCGGGAGGTGGGCCACGGCTGCCGTGGCCTGGGCGTCCTCTGCAGGTGCAGGGGCTGGTAATGCTGTGATACAGCCTGTCTTTCAGCACTGGGAGAAAGGTCTTCTGTTTTCAGAAGAGGACTCTTGGAGGATATTAACTCTCTTTTTTTCATTCTCACCCCAGGATAGTCCTTTTTTTTATTTGAGAGAGAGAGAGGATGGAAGAGAGAGGGAAAGAGAGAGACATCGACGCGAGAGAGAAACAGTTATCAGTTACCTCCCGGATGCACCCAGACCAGCGATCGAACCAGCAACCTAGCTATGTGCCCTGACCGGGAATCGAACCCACAACCT
>NW_005267784.1:0-344 GCF_000412655.1 Myotis brandtii | reverse complement strand
GAGTTCGTCTATTGCTTCATCCTGCCTTCCTGTCCGTCCCAGACCCAGAAAGGGAATGTAGGCGCCACGCCGAGCCCAACCCAGAGCCAAGGACCGGAGTGGTCAGGGGGACTCACTGGGGACACACTCGGGCCTGGCCAGCCGGGAGCTACGGCCCTTCACGCCAGCCCGGCCCAGGCCCAGGCCCCGCGGCCTCTCTCTTCCTTAGAAGGGAAAGTCCTGTGACTCCGTGGGTTACTCTGAATTCCTGAGCGCGAGCTGGATGCCTTTCACGGCCCGAGGAAAGCGACAGCCTCTCCATTCCAAACAGGCGGCTGAGTGCCCCGGCCGTCCTGGGCACCGGG
>NW_005267783.1:0-344 GCF_000412655.1 Myotis brandtii | reverse complement strand
TGGGGATGAGCTGGTGATCCCAACAGCCTGACAGCCCCGCGGCAGAGGCAGCGTTCGACCTGGGGACTGGCGAACGGGCAGAAGGTGGCCCTGATCACAGAAGGCTAGGCCCTAGGGACCCTACCCGCACGATTTCGTGCACTGGGCCTCTAGTTTTATACATAAGATTCGTTAGAATCGTAGCAATGGGAAGGATCTGAGAGACTAGGTTCAGATTTCTCACTGTGCAGACGAGGAACGTTAAGCTCGTGGAGGTGGAGTTACCCAAGCTCACGCTAGACTCACTAAGCCAGGACCGTGGGCCAGTCCTGAACCCTCCGAAGGGCCTGGTGTCAAATAAGCTC
>NW_005267782.1:0-344 GCF_000412655.1 Myotis brandtii | reverse complement strand
GAAAGGTCACAATTTACATTTATACTCATTTATCTTACTAGATTCAATATTATATGAAAGAAGAAACCTACTTTTGTACTGCACAAAGACAGTTCAAACAGTAAAGAGTGAAATGACAAACAGACTTTTGTTAATTCGAATTACTTTCATTTTCACAGCACAGGGTGAAGGGGATAAAATTGCCATAAGATATTTTACACATTCAGTATATACCAAAAGCCAATTTGGCAAATTGAAGAATTCCAACAACCTAAGATTGTGTGGTTTAATAAAAAATACCTTTAAATATTAAATATTAAACTATATATTTCCTCCTCTGAATTTAGTTTTAGGCTGATTGTGGT
>NW_005267781.1:0-344 GCF_000412655.1 Myotis brandtii | reverse complement strand
TTGATTTGCATATTACCCTTTTATTATATAGGATTTTCTGAAAATATCTTTGCTTCATATTCAATCTTGAAAAACACTGACACTAAATACAGAATTCTAAATTGACATTTTTTTTCTATTTCAGAACTGCAAATATATTGTTCCACTATTTATTTTTTGCCTCAGTGATATCTGATAAGAGGTAAGTGATCATTCCAATTATGTTTTTTGCTTATGTACTTTATAATTTCTATACAAGTGCGATTTTCATTATTACCCCTTTCTTAAAATCTTCCTACATTTTCTTCACTCACTTAACTTTCACTCCAGGATTTTATAACTGTTATTTATGGCAGGATAGGCTT
>NW_005267780.1:0-344 GCF_000412655.1 Myotis brandtii | reverse complement strand
TGGATTAAATGTTCCAATCCAAAGACATAGGGTAGTTCAATGGGTAAGAAAACAAGACCTGTCCATACACTGTCTAAAGGAGAACCTCCCCTTCAGACTGAAGACACACACAGAAAGTAAAGGGATGGATAAAGGTATTTTATGCAAATGGAACTGAATATAAAGCTGAGGTAGCAATATTTATATCAGACTAAAGAGACTAAAAAAAAGGTTATAACAAGAGACAATGAAAGACCTAACAATTCCACTTGTGTATTTATCCAAGGAATTCAAACACTAATTCAAAAAGGCATATCCATCTCTATATTCACAGCAGCGTTCTATACAATAGCCAAGATACAGAA
>NW_005267779.1:0-344 GCF_000412655.1 Myotis brandtii | reverse complement strand
AGCCCTCCCTCCATGACCACAGCTCCCACTTCCCACCAGCCTCCGCCTCCAGGCCCCGTCGGCATCCCACCACCCAGTGCGGCCTCTGCCAGACAACCAATCCCGCGGCGGCCATCGGGTCACGTGCAAGGAGCAACCAATCGGAGGGCGAGGCGAACGTCAGTGGTGGCGCGGGCCGGAGGGCGGAACCCCCTTTTCCGTCACTTAGTTTCTAGGCGGCTCCATCTTCTGGGTTGGGGCAGGCGCTTTACAACTGACTCGGAGCCGTTCTCGCCCGCCCTCGGATCTCAGGACGACGGTTATCCCGGGTGGTTTCGTCGGAGGCAGTTGTGCCCTGGGTTTCC
>NW_005267778.1:0-344 GCF_000412655.1 Myotis brandtii | reverse complement strand
ACTAAACATTTGGTGAAGAGTTAGACAGAGACCCATCTCCCTATCTTCTATGTGGGAGGCAAAGTGTAGCATCACTAAAAAACAGGGCAACCAGACACTTTTCCCAAGGTGGTACAATAAAAAGCACACAACAAGATTTATGAAGTTATCTTGACAAAAATTTATCTGAATCTATTCAAGTCTCTAGAGCTAATCTCCACCTCTGGAAATAAAGAGAATAGAGGAACATTAAACAACACCCAAAGAAAGTAACCAAATTAATTTAGAAAGAGGATCATTCATCTTCATTCTTAAGATACTAGCTAGGATTCTGTTTTAAACTGAAAGCATGGGGGGCAAAAAAA
>NW_005267777.1:0-344 GCF_000412655.1 Myotis brandtii | reverse complement strand
TTTTTTTTTATCGTAACTGAATGATAGATTAAGATTTTAAAAACAGAGTGGGGTCAGTCTTTCCATTTTTGCAGTCTTACATTGTCACAGTAGTATTGGAAGAGTAGGGCCGGTTTGTGTCACAGATTTTTATGATACGGATTTTAATGTGTAAGTCTGATCTTCCTTTGGTTCCTCTTCCTTTAGCTTTTGGCTCCTTTGTCTGCTCTGGTTTTACAAGATGAAGAAACATAATGGCTTTATTGGGGTCAGTGCTTCCCAGAAACCTGGCTGACTGTATTTGCCACCTTTTAAACAAAGGATTTGAAGGCCTTGCAGGCTGCCCATCTGTCTTAGGAAGCTTT
>NW_005267776.1:0-344 GCF_000412655.1 Myotis brandtii | reverse complement strand
GAGAAACATCAATAATGAGAGAGAATCATGGATCGGCGGCCGCCTGCACGCCCCCTACTGGAGATTGAGCCAGAAACCCGGGCATGGGTTCTGACCAGGAATTGAACCGTGACCTCCTAGTTCAGTGGTCGATGCTCAAACACTGAGCCACGCCGGCCGGGCTAAGCCCTTATTTCTCAGCAATGCCGGCAACTGCAGAGGGAAAAGCCATGGGTCTGAATAAACAAAACGAGTTCGCGTCGCCCCGAAGGACTGTCAACCGTCCTACCCCTGGGCTGCAGACCAGGAAAATCTGTGCGACGCCCACAAACTGTCCTTAGTGAGAAAACGGGCATGGATGGGCG
>NW_005267775.1:0-344 GCF_000412655.1 Myotis brandtii | reverse complement strand
GGGGCTTCTAGTGGCTTCAGGATGATCGTCTGTCGAGCGGGGATAATGGTTTCTGTTCGCCAAAAGAGATTTAAAAACCCACCTGTTAAGGGTATGACTAGAAATTAATCAATACACCAAGGCTAAGGGATTGGGACATCGCGTCTGAAAGGAGCGTGGGTTGGTTCGGAGCGCCATCTAGAGTCCACGAGGGCGAACAGCAGGATGTATTGTAAACATCTCCCACGCGGGAAAGTGTCGGGTCCACCCAGCATGTATTTGCCCGGGCGAAAACGCCTTCCACCGTGGCGAGGAGTTAACAGGTGGGACGTATGTTAATTCAATGCACCTTATAAATAGACAAA
>NW_005267774.1:0-344 GCF_000412655.1 Myotis brandtii | reverse complement strand
AAAAAATAGGCTGCTATAAATATAGTTTGGTAAATATGAAGCATATGGTAACCGCAAAGCAAAAATCTCTAAGAAATATACAAGAAATGAAGAGAGGGATCCAAACACAACACTAGAAAGTTATCAGTGTACAAGAAAAGAGAACCAGAGAACTACAAAAACAATCAGAAGACAACAAAATGGCAATAACGACATGCCTATCAATAATTACTTTATATGACCCAGCAACTTCACTCCTGAGTATTTACCCAAAGAGATTCAAAACACTCATTTGAAAAAGACATGTGCACACATGTTCATTACAATCTTATTTACAGTAGCCAAGATATGGAAGCAACCTAAGT
>NW_005267773.1:0-344 GCF_000412655.1 Myotis brandtii | reverse complement strand
TTTATTTATTTATTTTAGAGAGAGAAAGGAAGAGAGAGGGAATGAGAGAGGGAAACATTGATCAGTTGCCTCCCACATGCACCCCAACTGGGGATTGAACCTGCAATCCCAAGCATGTGCCCTGACCAGGAATCGAACCATTAACCTTTCAGAGCACAATACAATGTTCAACCAATTGAGCCACACTGGCCAGGACTAGATGAGAAGTTTTAATTATTAAAATTGGCTTAAGAAAAAGTAAAAATGCTGAGTACATGATAAAGTTTGGAGGAATTTACGTTATAGCTGTGAGATATCTGAGGTGATGGCCACAGAAGGAGGGCAGGTGGATCATGGAGAGTCAG
>NW_005267772.1:0-344 GCF_000412655.1 Myotis brandtii | reverse complement strand
CTTTTTCCATATGAACAACTGTAAACCTACTTTCCCCACCCTTGTACATGTGAAGTATAAAACACGCAAATAAGAAAAATCCTTAGTTACGACTATCTGTTTGTGAATACTCAAGATCATCAAATGGTAGTAGAAATTTTTTAATACTAAAGGTCATCATACTTTGTAATGCATCACTAACTCCAAAGGCTTATTTTATAAGAACAACATTCTGAATATATAAGGAAGAAGAAATAGCAATGCTGAATTAGTATAAAATAATACATATCAAAATATGGAAAACAAAATTGGCACAATTTAAAGGAAGAATATAATTTAATTCAATAATCCAACATATTGACACA
>NW_005267771.1:0-344 GCF_000412655.1 Myotis brandtii | reverse complement strand
TTTCACCATATCCTCAGGCTTCTTGATTAACCATTTTATGCTGACCTAGGTTAGCCCAGGACTACATTTTCAATAGAAGCTGAAGAATATGTAATAGGAAATCATGATAGTTATTGCTTATATTACAGTTTACATTAATAGATTTTTACTTTCATTTGTAAACTCTTAAAAGAACTTGTAAATTTATTTTTATTTTCTGCCTATACTAGTTCTTGGAATAAGTAATTCTTCAAATTTTGAATAAAAGCATGAAGTATTAGCAGTATTTTTGAGTAGTGGCATTATGGGTTATCTATAAATATAAAAGCCTAAGCAACTGGCTGACTGCCTGACTGGCCGACTGT
>NW_005267770.1:0-344 GCF_000412655.1 Myotis brandtii | reverse complement strand
TATTTACAGAGTTTGTGAACCCTCAAAGGAAAAAAAGACACCTATTAAGAAGGGCTTCTGGTGGCTACCTTGGCTCAAACAAACAAACAAAAAAAGCAGAGCCAGCAGCCATTTCTGCACAGGGGACTTTTATGCAAACTGCTCAGCACTAAACTGCCATTGGCTGAGCCAGCCCTTATAATGGTTTCCTGGAATCCTATTTCTACCAATTGGATTGAGGCTTTCTCCATTCAATCAGAGCAGCTCTATTCTGACCAATCAGGACCAGTGCCTTTGGACCAAACTGTGAGGATTTGGATGGCTCATGTGCATGAGGACAGACCAATCAGGGACCAGAGGCAGGG
>NW_005267769.1:0-344 GCF_000412655.1 Myotis brandtii | reverse complement strand
AAAAAGTGTTGAATGTTGGGTATGCAAGAAAGCTCGTCATAAAGGACAATTTCAAGATGCTTTTGGCCTAAATGACTGGAAACATGAAGTTTTCATTAACTGAGATGGGAAGGAACAGATTGGGAAGTGTTTTGAATGTTATGCTTAGATGCCCTTAGATATTAAATAGGCATTACATAACATCATCTTTCTCTGCTATGATGCTGTTACTCTACAACTATATTATTTAACTAGAGGCCTGGTGCACAAAATACATGTGCTGGCCAGGAGCAGGCAGCCCCGCCCCCCATCGCCCTGCCACCACCGGTGGCCTCCCTCTTTGGGAGGTGACCCACGGGCTGATC
>NW_005267768.1:0-344 GCF_000412655.1 Myotis brandtii | reverse complement strand
GGTGCGACGCTAGTTTATCTCCTAACTCTTTCTCTCCTGTCTCTTAATGCGGTTAATTTGATATTTAACTTTCTGGCCATTCTTTGTGTTCTCTTTCAGTGACAAGTTCACTCGATTTTGTCAGTGGAAAAATGTAGAATTAAATATCCATGTGAGTATCGTCTTTTTACTTCCTTTTTAAAATTAAAAACTCCCTCTGGCTTCCCTTCGTGAGAAAATACTTGCTTCTGGAGCCTGCTCCCAAGGGTGACACCCTGCCCGAGCAGATGTCCTCGCTGCTCTGCGTACGACAGAGCTGCCCTCCCATCCCAGCTGCAAACAAGTTGAATTTTCATTCTCTCTCT
>NW_005267767.1:0-344 GCF_000412655.1 Myotis brandtii | reverse complement strand
GTTGTTGTTGTTGTTATGAATATCTTTGGGAATCTGTAAAATCCCTAAATCCCGAAGGTCCTTTGTGAACCCACTCTTTGTAACTGACCAGGGAGAAACCCATGAGCTGGGGAAGGTTCGGATGGGAGCTGTAGAAAGTCTTGTCATTCCATTGGAGTTAAGGGGTGGATGGATCAGAACATGAGTGGAGGTGTTCTTTCTTGTTTCCCTGGTTCTTTGGAAGGAAGGAAGAATGGCAGAAATACACAGATGTATAGAAGGAGATGACCTCAAATGGCCTCCATTTCAAAGAAAAGGAGATCATTTCTAAAGATTTAGGGCAGCGGTTCCCAACCTGTGGGTCG
>NW_005267766.1:0-344 GCF_000412655.1 Myotis brandtii | reverse complement strand
TTGTGGATGGTTGGCCCATGTCCTGTGTATATAAGTTCTTTGGTTATTTCTGGGAGAGTTTTTCCTTCACCGTCACAGTGTGAGCTTGAGAAGATCCGGAGCTACGCCTTCTCTTCCCTCTACCCCCGCAGCCCCAGCACCGGGAGAGGGGTAGAGTTGAAGAACAGACAGGCCTTTAAGACCTTCCTTGAAGGAATGACTCATTTTCAACTGGAAAATAAAAATAAAAATGACAGGCAGTTAAATTGAAGTTTTTGGAAACTCCGATTATCTGACCAATGAAACCATAGGTTCACGTCCCCCAAACAATATTGAAAAGCTGAATTCTGGCTGGTAAACAGTTG
>NW_005267765.1:0-344 GCF_000412655.1 Myotis brandtii | reverse complement strand
TCTTTCCTCCTCACCCCACTTTGTCCTTGGCTTTGTTCCACCTTCCCTGTAATTAACCAAACTAAGTCTGGCCTTTTTAAAGAAAAATGGATATACCATTTCTACACTATGATGCTATTTCTCTGTGCTCTTGTCACTGTTGATCCTTATGCCTCAAATTCTATTGAAAATCTAAACATCCAGCAACTTCTACACAATTCAAGCCTTCTACAATTAACTGACTATAACATATACTCGCATGTACTCTACTTACATTTCTCATCAGTTTGTCTTGTATCAAACTCACCTATATACCCTGGACTTGACGGCCAAGCTTACATCTTATTTATCTTAAGAACTAAGAG
>NW_005267764.1:0-344 GCF_000412655.1 Myotis brandtii | reverse complement strand
GGGGTTTTTGCCAGATGCACTACTACCGTTTTGTGTCCATTTACCAGAGAATCATCGCCTTATAATGCTACATAGACTTACAGGAAGGATTTAAGCCAATTTCCTCATGTTATGGGTTAGGAAATTTAGGGCCAGAAAGGATTGATGGATTTCTGGAGGTCAAACCTAGGTTAGTGACAGCGCTGAGACTTTAAACTAATTCCAAATCCTATGTTCTTTCCCTATGAACCCCAACCATTTAAATTTCATATTTAAATATCCTAATAGAAGTCTCTTGCTGTTAATCGAAGTAGTCAAGGTTTTGTGACTAGGTCAGATCTGACATTTTAGCTTAGAATAGCTTT
>NW_005267763.1:0-344 GCF_000412655.1 Myotis brandtii | reverse complement strand
ATATGCTTTATAAATATTTCATGAACTGAATATAATGTAGGGGAAAAGGAGGATCTAAGGCTGAAAAAGTAAATTGCAGATGGATTATATGGGCATGAATAATAGAGTTCAGCTGGTAATTATTCTACAAAGGTTTCATGTATATTGGTTTTATCCCTATACATAATCAGATGCTGGAGGGCAGAGGCCCTTGATACATTCTCACTCACATATTCCAATAATAGTAGGTGGCTGACCCACCATCTAGGGGTTGAGTCCTTCTGGTTAAAAGTATCAAAGGGAACAAAATTGGTCAATGTACTACATCTCCAAGGTGCGTTCAGGGAAATTTGCATTTTGGGAGG
>NW_005267762.1:0-344 GCF_000412655.1 Myotis brandtii | reverse complement strand
GCTGTTCAGAATCTGTTCTTGGTCTTTTCATGTTCTTGCAGGATCACAGACTCTTAGTCCTTTGCCTCACTTTAACCTGTACTGACGACGCCCCAATCTCTGCTCCGGTTTC
This sequence comes from Myotis brandtii, assembly GCF_000412655.1. Taxonomy (NCBI): domain Eukaryota; kingdom Metazoa; phylum Chordata; class Mammalia; order Chiroptera; family Vespertilionidae; genus Myotis; species Myotis brandtii. The sequence continues at coordinate 232 of NW_005267762.1, read as the reverse complement.
TCTTCTGAGTCTTCAAGAATGACACAGAATTGTTTATATCTCTTAAATTACTCTCTCTTCTACTGGATTTACTTCATCCTGGGATTAGTTTAGACATTCATCTTTCTTTTATGTTTTACTTCCCGTATTACTTTAATAACTTTTAAACTAAACTGTGATATATTTGCTCACATATATGGCTCTCTGCAAGACCACGAGCTTCTGGGCTGCAAGGATTGTGCCCCTGTCATCT
>NW_005267761.1:0-344 GCF_000412655.1 Myotis brandtii | reverse complement strand
ATTTTGAGATTCATCAGTGTTGTTATATAAAGCAGTTCCTTATCAAGCTAGCAATTTATTGATATCAGTATGGACTCATGGTATCCTATTTTATTCAGTGTGTTATATATAATCTGTTACTATCATTGTTTATTTCAATGCTCAAATTGTCTCTACCTGTGTGATCTTGACCAAGTTACTGCCTCTTTCTGAGCCTCAGTTTTCCTCCTCTGTAAAATAGGGTTATGAAAGTTAGCTCACTAGGCCCTCATGAGGATTAAATGAGTTAATGTCTGTAAAATGCCAGCGCATTGCTTGGCATAGAATAGGTAGGTTTCCCCAAAGTGACATCTCTTGCCACTGAC
>NW_005267760.1:0-344 GCF_000412655.1 Myotis brandtii | reverse complement strand
TGTGTGTGTGTTTTTAATCTATATTTCATAATAACATAGACACTTTGCAAGATCTAAAGCTGAGCAAATAGACTGGCAATTCATCAAATATATTTTATTTCATATTATAGGTACATAAAAAGGAATACATTTTGCCCCCTGGCACAATTCTTTTATCTCTTATTCCTGTTTGGATCTCCCAATGACTTCAAAGAGAAATTTTCTCTTGGAGATGTGAGCAAGGTTTATAATGTAAAAATCTAAGTTTTAAATGTCAAGACAGAAACTCACAATGATTCACTTTTGTTAATCCTCACCCAAGGATATGTTTTTATTAAATTTTAGAGAGAGAGGAAGAGAGAGAG
>NW_005267759.1:0-344 GCF_000412655.1 Myotis brandtii | reverse complement strand
CGGGGGGGGGGGGGGTAATGGGGATGGAGGTGTGGTGAGAATGCGGGATATCCACTGAGCTCACTCTCACTCTCCCTGCTACCCTCTCCCATGATTCCAGGGTTCAAGTGCCGGGAAGCCCCCATGCTCAGGTGCCAGGTGCCCCTGAAGAGCTCACCCTGCACCCACACAGCCTCTTCCAAGTGAGCCAGATCACAGCTGCCAGGACTGCAGGGGCTAGTCGGGCTCCCCATGGCTTCGCACAGGAGCCGGTCTGCAAGGCCGGCTGGTAGAGACCGCGCTGCCAGTCTGCTTCAATGCAGCACTGCTGGGCGGCCCAGAGGCCCACGCTGTGCCCCAGCCTG
>NW_005267758.1:0-344 GCF_000412655.1 Myotis brandtii | reverse complement strand
ACTGTGTTACCACTTCGTTAAGTTCTACTTTAGCTCTTGCAATAGAATTCAAATTGTGCCAGCCATCTTTTATTAGTCAGTCCCATGGGATTTTTATTATTATTTTGAACAAGATCTATTTTTGTTTAATTCTATGGGAACCACACATACTTTGTACATTTGCCAGAAATTTATTTTCCAATGAATATTGCTCAATTCTAAATAAGTACATTCTGCAGTTTTATGCTGGACACAGTAGGGTGAGTTCAGTTAGGAACACCATTTAAAGTTACGTAATATAGCCTGGACTTTTTTGTAACTCTAATGTTCTGGTAGCTAAAAGTGTGTTTGGGTTTTGCTTATTT
>NW_005267757.1:0-344 GCF_000412655.1 Myotis brandtii | reverse complement strand
TAGAAAACCTTTCTGGGGGCAGGGGGTGACTATATGACCTTTAACAGGTGACTCCTTACCTACCACACACACCCCAGGTTAGGAACCTATGTTTTTTAGTTAGGACATGGCAGCAAATGTTGGGATATCAACAATTTTAAAGAGCATTTGTACCCAGTTTTTAGGCATCTAATAATTTCATTTATTGTACCCAGGTTTCTTTAAGCATTTAATAATTTTATTTATTTTTTTGAAGGAACTAAAGGTCTTTTTTCCCCCAATTACCGTTTATAGTCATTGTCATTTGTTATTAGTTTCAGGTGTACAAATAGTGGTTAGACAATCATATACTTTACAAAATGATC
>NW_005267756.1:0-344 GCF_000412655.1 Myotis brandtii | reverse complement strand
ACACAGCAGTCAAAATGACTGAATAGTAGCAACAAGGAACAATGTGAATTAATCGTAGCAATAAAATATTCGGTGAAAAAAAAGTAAGTCACAGGGGATTATATACAGCATAGCTATGCAATACAGTTAAAAACAATCAGAACTAAAAATATATAATTTTAATGACACACTTCTCCAGATTAGAAGAAAGAGCATGATAGACGCAAGATTCAGGTGAGGGGTTCTTTCTCTGGTCCCGGGGATAGAGGATTCAGGATGGGGAAGGGACTTGTGGTAGAAATAAGTTACTTTGAATGGGCTAGGTCTAGAGTTGGGAGGTGTGTTGATGAGAGTTAATATATTTT
>NW_005267755.1:0-344 GCF_000412655.1 Myotis brandtii | reverse complement strand
TAAAGCTGAGGGGTATAGACCAAGCAGTCACAAGGGGGGACACACAGCCAGATTCTCTGAAAATTCCGTGCAGCGACTTCTCCATAAGGCCCTGGGGGCGGATGGGGGCGAGGGGGCGTTGCTGGGTCATGGTGCTCAGCAGGAGGAAACCCCCCTGCCTCCCCCCAACTCTGGGGTCACAAGACTGCTGTGCTCACCTCAGCTCTTTCCTAACTGGTGATTATTTTATTTATCTGGGTCTCAGTTTCTTCATTTGTCTAATGGGGTTGAAACAAACAACAACAAAAATAAGCCTGTTCTCTCTGTCCCCTAGGGCCGTGGTGGACAAACTGCGGCTCATGAGC
>NW_005267754.1:0-344 GCF_000412655.1 Myotis brandtii | reverse complement strand
TAGTACTTCATTTGTAGGAAGTTAGCGGGCACACTGGACTGTGTTTTTGTTTTTGTTTTTTTACAAGATGGATATGAAATCATGCAGGGCCACGGAAGAAGGAAACGGGAAATGAGAGCTGGGGGAAATGGGGCCTAGGTTTGCTGGGGAAGAAGCTGACTTCTTGTCCATTTTCCTGAATTCCCAGCGCAGGCACACCCTTTCCACACGAATTTGAAAAATAAAACTGCCACAAAACCAAAAGCAAAACAAACAAAAAGAAGAATAAAACTGCCCAAGTCTGTGCTGCTACCTCTTTTGGGTACAGGCTGCCTTCAGCAGTGAGGGGCCGCTGCCTTCAGCAG
>NW_005267753.1:0-344 GCF_000412655.1 Myotis brandtii | reverse complement strand
CCACGGGTTTTGCACATATGCATTATAAGGTTTAAACGGGGGCCCATGACTCCATTTCTTACACCAAGAGTTGCATTAGAAAGAGCTTCATTAACACAGCTAACATGAGTAAGGCATTTGGTGGAGTTTGTGGAGTTTATAAATTTCACTGGTCCAATGCGCTCAAGAAAGAAAAAAAGAGGGGGAAGAAGAAACAGATGGGGGACAGAGAGAAAGGGGAGGACAGATTTTTAAATCCAAGACACCATTAAGTCACTTTCCCCATTAAATACTAAGGGGGGTGCTCACCCAGCACTGATTCTGCCCTTGCTATGGGCCTGCCTTAGCAGTGAACAAGTTATTTT
>NW_005267752.1:0-344 GCF_000412655.1 Myotis brandtii | reverse complement strand
CCTGCCCACTTCTGCCTGATAATGAGCCCCCGCCCCTCTGTTCAGGTGCCCTCTTCCGGCTGATCACAAGCCCTGCTCCCAAGGTCACCTGCCCACTTCCGGCTGTGGCAACTCCCAGCTGTGCCCACTTGGGGCTGATCACAATCCCCGCCCCCCTGTTCCCGTGTCCACATCCGGCTGTGCCCACTTCTGGCTGCTCATGCCCCTACCCCCTTGTTCAGGTGCCCACTTCTGCCTGATCATGTGGCCCCGCCCCCTTGGCAGCTGGTGGAGGAGCCTGTCAGCTGGGCTGAGTTGACTGGGAGGTGGCCAAGGCTAGGGACCTCTGCTCCCCCTCTCTGAGC
>NW_005267751.1:0-344 GCF_000412655.1 Myotis brandtii | reverse complement strand
TATTATTTTACATAGCATTCTTAGACTGAAACCCTCTGCTTTTTTGTATTTTATTTTACATAGGCTTTTATTTTAATTTATTTTTAACTATAGCTTTATTGATATTTCATTGATTTCCTAACCTTTCTTTTCAGTCTATTGGGTATTCTTGATAAATTACAAATGAACTTAAAATCAATTTGTCAAGTTATACAAGTCCTTAAATTGAATTGACCATGTGAATTAATCAATCACAAACTGATTTCTTCCCACAATATTGACCTCATACAATTTTTAAAGTAAAATCATAGGTCTCTCTGTTTATTTTTTGTAAAATACTTTAATAAATTTATATAATATTTATC
>NW_005267750.1:0-344 GCF_000412655.1 Myotis brandtii | reverse complement strand
CATTCACACTAAAATATTAGAGACAATGTATTGATAGAACTCTGAGTTGAGAGATCTGTATTTGAAGGGAGATTGGCCTGTATCACACAGATGAGGGCAGTGGTAGGTATTTTGCAACATTTATATGAAAGGATCACTTATGAATCCTCTGATTATAGCAGTAGCCTGGTAAATGTCAAACCTTCCTATACCCGCTATTCTTTCTATATTTTGGAGGTCCAGAAACTTGTCAGGGTTCTGTAGGTGTCTTCAAATATTCTTCCTCTGTGAATATCCCCATGACCTGGGGGGAAAATCACTTACCACTCCTATTTTTTTTTTCTGTTCATCAGATTATTTATTCA
>NW_005267749.1:0-344 GCF_000412655.1 Myotis brandtii | reverse complement strand
CTCTGAAATCAATAAAAAAATATGTATTTTTTAAAAAATAATTTTAATTAAAGGGAAAAAAGTATCTCTTCACTTGCACCCAAGAAAACATCAAAGTGGACCCCGACCATTAACCTGGAATCAGCTGAGAAGGCAGAGCAGTGGAAACTAACCCTAAAGGCAGCACTCAAGGAGAGGAGCATGCTTCAAAGGAATGAATGGGTGAGTCTGAAGATGTCTGTGTCCTGAAGGGTCATGAATGGCAGCTGAGCAGCTTGGAATTAAATTCCTCATCAATAATCAGCTCTCATGGGGCCTCCACCAATACTCAAAACATAATGCCTTGCAGATAACCATCTTGATCA
>NW_005267748.1:0-344 GCF_000412655.1 Myotis brandtii | reverse complement strand
CAGGCTGAGGGACCCCACTGGTGCACAATCAGGGACGAGGAGGAACTGTGTCCAGCCCATCTCACCCAGTCCCGATCGGGTCTATCGGGACCTATCGGGGCCATCTAGCCCAGTTCCGGGCTGGCCAGCTGGGGTAGGACCACGGGAGGTTGGCTGGCTGGAGAGGGGCCATGGGAGGTCTCCAGGGCATGTCCAGCCTATCTCGCTCACTCTGGATTGTGCCAATCGGGGCTGGGGAGGGACCATGGGAGGGCTCCTAGGGTGTGATTATCCACCAGGACTTATCCAGTTAGGAATTTTTTCAGGTTAAGTTGTAAGGTTATTTTCCATTGAACTCTAAAAGG
>NW_005267747.1:0-344 GCF_000412655.1 Myotis brandtii | reverse complement strand
GGTCCATAGTCTCCACTTCTTTTCCTGCCCCAGATGTGTCTATTTGCCTCACTTATATGTGGCTCCATCGTATTTATCCCATCTTTCTCTTCCCAGGGGAAGCTCTGTGGTTCTGGTCTCCTCAATTGGGGCATACTTACCAGAAGCTGTAAGTATAAACTTCTATGATGCTAGATGAAAAGGAAGGAAACAGCCCCATTTGCCAAGAAACGTGGAGAGGGACAGGAAGATCCCAGAATAGGCCATTGCTGGTGGGGCACACCTACACCCACATTTGATCAATGGGTGTCTCAGACCCTCCTTCTCCAGAAAGGACACACATGGCAGGCTTTTAATCTTTCCTT
>NW_005267746.1:0-344 GCF_000412655.1 Myotis brandtii | reverse complement strand
CTGAGACCTGAAGGTGAAGTTAGTGGAGAGCAGCATCGCAGGCAAAGGAAGGGACAGAGCAAACCTTCCAAAGGCAAGTGCCCTGAGCTTCCCAGGAGTAAAAGAATGTCAGAGAAGCTGGAGACCTGAGGACAAAACCATGAGGATGGCTGTGGCAGGGGGCAGGGGCCCATTACAAACCTTTCTCCACCTTACAATGACCCCCCCATCCGCAGGGCAGTGAGGCGCTCCGGCAGGATATGAAGCGAGTGTGAACGTGTTCCTACTTCCACTTTCCATGGATCTCTGTTTGCAATGGAGGTAACACATTGGAAGGGAAAACTCTAGAATCGGGGAGAGCAATC
>NW_005267745.1:0-344 GCF_000412655.1 Myotis brandtii | reverse complement strand
GAGTATGGCTTCTTCATCCTCTGAGTGCCACTGTGCCACACTGAGATGTTCAGTTACATTCTAAAACGTGAGTTTTGTTTTGAATGTTCAAGCGTTGAGCACACAAACCTCCCTAATTTCAAACCCCAGGGATCTGAGTCCCTTGTTTTGATTCCCTGCCCCATCTTTGTTTAGTCCTTTGGTTCTGTGTGTTATAAAGTTACATGAATGTTTTGGTTGACAGTGTATTGTTTGTGGTTTTTAGGGTCAGATAATATTGTAATGATATAACTTCTAAAAATATTTAAAATGATGAATATATATATATATATATTCCCCCCCCCCCCTTCAAAAACCATTTCTTT
>NW_005267744.1:0-344 GCF_000412655.1 Myotis brandtii | reverse complement strand
TTTAATTTCTTGGTATGATATGGTGCTTATATTTCACATTACTCTTTTAAGAAATAAATGAAGTACATATTTTACTGAGTTTTAATAAGCTTTTGTCATATCTTGTGGCCTAAATGCTTTGCAAGAACATTAGAAATTCAACTGACTGATCAAGAAACAAAATGCCTACAGGATTGCTGAAATAATCTTATATTTTCGCCAAAAGCCAGCTATTATATCACATATCGTATATATCAACAGTTAGTTTAAGGATAACACATTATAGCTTTCATTTATTTTTTCTTCAATCAATGTTGATAAAATATTTAACAATCCTATATAATAAAAGTCTAATATGCAAATTG
>NW_005267743.1:0-344 GCF_000412655.1 Myotis brandtii | reverse complement strand
CAGGCCACTGTGGATGCAGGGAGCTTGGAAAGAAAAAGCAGGTAAACAGAGGTGAGCAAGGTTAGAGCCCAGAGTGGGTACAGCCACATACTAATCTATTGCTGTGTGAAAACATTACCTCACACTTAGTGTCTTCACCTACAAACACCTATTCTCTCGCCGTTTCTTTGGACGAGAAACCCAGCGCGACTCAGTGGAGGCTGCTGCCAGTGTCTCTGCTTCTGAAGCACTGGTCTCAACTGTGCTTCACTCAGGGCCTCAGCTCACTCAGGGAACTAGTGGGCTTCAGTGTGGATTGGAGACCTGACCTCGCTCTGTCTTCTGGTCTGACTCAGATTGAGGCC
>NW_005267742.1:0-344 GCF_000412655.1 Myotis brandtii | reverse complement strand
ATTATTCAGCCAGAAGAAAGGACATCCTGTCATTTGCAACCACAGGGATGGACCTAGAGGACATCATGCTAAGTGAGATGAGTCAGACACATAAAGACAGATTCTGCAGGGTATCACCTACACGTGGAGTCTAAACAAAATTCAAATTCATAGAAACAGAGAGTAGAAAGCGGTTGCCAGGAAATGGGGTGGGGAAGTGAGGAGAGGTTGGTAAAGGGCAGCTCTAAGATGAATAAGGTCTGAGGAGCTAATGGATAACATGGAGACTATAACTGATAACGCTGAGTTATATGATTGAAAATCGCTAAGAGTACAACTTAAATGTTTATATACACTGAGTGGCC
>NW_005267741.1:0-344 GCF_000412655.1 Myotis brandtii | reverse complement strand
TAAGTGACTGAGAAGGGAAACCAATGTCAGGCACCTGAGAAGGTGCGACCCGGAAGCCCTCGGGACACAGCCGCCAGCGGTGAGAGCCAGAGGGGAGGCTGCCCAGGCAGGCAGGAGAGCGCAGGGAGGGATGTGGCAGACAGACCCTGGGACACTGACCTCTCGGGGGTGGCAAGGAGAGGCAGGTGTCCTCACAGGGTGTAGAGTGGCCTCATGGCAAGAAATACAAAGTGCAGACGGCGTGGTTCTGGGCTGATGTACTGAACCAGGTCGTCGGCATTGTACTTGCATTTTCTGTAGGAAGTACATCACGCAGTAAGATTTCTTCCCTGGACTCCTCTCCT
>NW_005267740.1:0-344 GCF_000412655.1 Myotis brandtii | reverse complement strand
AAGTTGCTAGAGCAGCTCACGGGACTCAGGGAGCTAGTTCCTCCCCAGGTGAGACGCTGTCATGGCTACGTGTTCCCTGCACTTATCCGAGAGAACTTGATAAAATCTTAATCCGGAGCCCATTGTTTTCAAGATTCTTTGTTGCCCAATATCGATGTTCATGTCTTTCCATGTTTCATAAACTAATCAAGAGAAAGCTTGAAGCTCAATTTCTGTCCATGTAATTTAAGTGCTAAACGCAGAAGCGGATGGGATTCTAAGATGACAGAATCTACACTATGGAGGTCAGGACCCAAAAGCAATTAGAATACAGATGAGTGGGGTCGTTCCCACAGCCGTGACCC
>NW_005267739.1:0-344 GCF_000412655.1 Myotis brandtii | reverse complement strand
CACCCACTGAAAGAGAGGTGGGTGCTGATGTGGTAGACCAACTCCCCAATACCTGTAAACTATCTCCTGATAACCCCAATTTATTGCCTGTAATTGAGTCATCTGTTTACATTAAGAGACTGTTCCAGTTTAAAAGGTAAATATCCCTGGAAAGAAATACACTTCACTTTGTTATCACTATTAACTTTTACGCATTAACTTTCACGCATTAACTAACGTTCAGGGCTGGGGGTTAGAAGCTGACCTAGAAATTGGCAGGGGCTTGAGCCAAACAGAAATCCCTTGTAAAGACCTGCAGCCAGTCTGCCCCTGCTGAGAACCTCCCCGCCCCTGCCTAGTTTTTT
>NW_005267738.1:0-344 GCF_000412655.1 Myotis brandtii | reverse complement strand
TATGTAAGACTTTCAACAATAAAGCTTTAAAAATAAATAAAATAAAGAATACTGTAGTCACTTATCTCCCTCACCCCATCACCCCAGTCTCTCCCTCAGATCCAGTCTCTACTCCAAAACGCAGACGTAACGATGTCACTCTTGCACTCGCAATCCTTTGAGAATCCAGAAACCCCCTGGAATTCGAGATCTGTGGAACCTTGGCCCGCTCCGTGCCTGGCCTCATCTTCCTTCCCTCCCCAATCCTCCAGCCTGTTCACTGCCCCAAGCAGCCCTCACGGGACACCTCCTTGCCTTTGCTTGTTCTGTTCCCTCTGCCCACAGTGATCGTCCAGCCTTTCTCC
>NW_005267737.1:0-344 GCF_000412655.1 Myotis brandtii | reverse complement strand
GGAAAAATATCCTCAGTGAGGATTAAAAAAAATAAAAGCCCCCTGGTCACTTACTCCTTGGTCTGTAGAATGTTAAATGCAATTATTTTGCCATATCTATTAGCTAGCAAGGATGGGGTGATGAATTCAGCTGATGACTGGACTTTTAACCCTAGGAAGTGTAGGATTAGCTATTGTGTCTCACTCACTCATTAACACATTCTAGTTCATTTATAATCGTTCTAAAGACCTTCTCCCTCTGCCTCTTTAACCACCACTCTTGGCAATGCAGACAGTTTTCATCAGTGGAATTAAAGAATCCAGATGTGGCAAGATAAGTGTGCCTATTTTTATGGGTGCATGAA
>NW_005267736.1:0-344 GCF_000412655.1 Myotis brandtii | reverse complement strand
GAGCAAATGGAGTTAGATTGCGGGAAAGAGTTCCAGGAAGAAGGAACAGCCAATGCAAAGGTCCTGGGGTGCAACTCTGTGCTTGGCAGGTCCTAAAAAGCCCGGGGAACCAGCATGCCCTTGGGGTCTGGGCAAGGGAGGGGAGGGAGGAGGCGGGCGCAGAGGGGACCGCGGCACCTCACTCCCCGTCTAGGGGCCACAGCGAAGCCCTGGCTTCACTCGGGGTGCGGTCCCAGTAGGAAACGCCTCGTTTTTCCTAAGAGAGGAGTTCGCGTCTCCCTTTCACTTCGGACTACAGACTTAACGGGAGGAATCTCCCAGCCAGAAGGAAGGAAAAAAAGCCA
>NW_005267735.1:0-344 GCF_000412655.1 Myotis brandtii | reverse complement strand
CCACGGCTGCACTAGAGTGTGTCTGCTGCACGGCATCCCTTATTCTATCACAGGCTGCCCAGAGCGAGGGAAAGAATTATAGTGCGAGCAGGCAGCTCAGACCCGGACAGCCGGGCCTCTCCCAGGAACCAGCGTACATCCCCCTTTTAGAGCCGCACAAGACCCGGGGTTACTCCACATCACCCTCCTCCCTCCTCCCCGGCCACCTTCCCTTCAATGCAGGAGAGGGCCTATCTAATATTGGCAAAAGCCAAGGACTCGGCCACATGCTAGCATGAATTTTAGCCAAAAGTTTTACCCTGCACCAGGGATGGATGTGGCTGCTAGAAACCCATGATTAGATG
>NW_005267734.1:0-344 GCF_000412655.1 Myotis brandtii | reverse complement strand
TACTATGAACATTTTTGTTCAAGTCTTTGTGTAGACACATGTTGTCGTTTCTCTCTGGGTAGATACCTTGGGATAGAATTGCTGATTAATATGGTACATCTAGGTTTAACATTGTGAGAAACTGTCAGAGTATTCTCCAAAGTGAACACACCAATGAATTCTTATCTTCCAATGTGAATATTGGCCTTTTATTCATTTTTATCATTGACTGTACTGTCCCAATTTGCACTGATGATCATCCGTTTTACTTAAAATTTCCTCTTTTTGGTTTTGTGGTGCTTTAATGTTCTGTTTTTTTTTCTTGTTTTTTTTCTGTGACTCTCTTCTCTGCATGCAATTTTTTT
>NW_005267733.1:0-344 GCF_000412655.1 Myotis brandtii | reverse complement strand
TGGTAATATTCCTTGACAAAAAATCTGTTTTGCCTGACATTAGTATAGTTACTATAACCCTCATATGTACTGCTTTTATGATATCTGTCATCTTTTTAATGTATTCCATCTTTTATTTAAAATTCATCTCTTGTAGACCTTGTATAGTTTGGCATTATTTTAATCAGTTTGACAATCTTTGTCCTTAAATTTGAGTGTTTTGTAATTCTATTTAATTCAATTTAAACATGATTATGTTTAACTCTATCATTGATTGAAATTGATCTATTTTTCATCTACCTTTCTATTGATTATAAATAAAATTTGGTTTTTTTCTGCCTTCTTTATTTCTTTGACTATTTTAT
>NW_005267732.1:0-344 GCF_000412655.1 Myotis brandtii | reverse complement strand
GCAAATAGTAAGCAAGAGAGAGCAGGCTTGGCTATACTAATATCAGACAAATTAGACTATAAATCAAAGAAAGGTTACAAGGCACAGACAATGACATTATATATTAATAAAGTGTTCAACACAGCAAGAAGATATCTATATATATAAAATCCAAGCAACAAGAACTACCAAATGACCTGTTGCTATGATGCGCACTGCCAAGGCCAACTGCCAGATGGGTCCCCAATCAGCCCCCCCAACCTCCCACAGCCCCTCCCCCACTCCTCCCTGCTGGCCCACCCCCAATTGCCCTGTCAGGCGCTAGCCAGACCCCACCCCTGCACGAATTCGTGCACCGGGCCTCT
>NW_005267731.1:0-344 GCF_000412655.1 Myotis brandtii | reverse complement strand
GGAGCTGGCCAGATGCTAGTCCTTAGGTCTTGGTGTTGCTAGAAGCTGGTCTGACACTCACAGTAGGCCTTAATATACTGTTGAACATACACAACCACCACAGAACATCAGACAAGGCTAATCTGGACCATGATGGATCAAGACCACTTGGCAATCTCAACTGAACATAGAGAAAAATATGAGCATTGTCCAAACCACAAAACTGAACAAATGGCCCATATATTGGCTCATATGTGTGACTGTTGCTGCTTTATAGATTTGTCCTTGTTCTTATCTTCTCTCCTTAAGATACTCATTAAGATACCCAATCTTGACCTCACTTCCTGACATCATTCAATCCAGAG
>NW_005267730.1:0-344 GCF_000412655.1 Myotis brandtii | reverse complement strand
TAATCAGTTTATGTGTGCCATGAGATGAGAAAGGTTGGGAATCACTGATGTAGGTGATAGAGCTCAATTTAAACTCAGTTATTAAGTGAGCAACATGCTATTTTATTTCATTTCATTTCTTCCATAGATAGGGTTTTTTGGTGATTTGCTTCTTTCCCTTAGAAGTTAAAATGGAGAAAACCATATATTTTGGATTAATATATTACGTAAATGTTGTTAAATATGTATGCCAGAATGTACAATGGAATATTTAACCTGAAAGTGGACATACTCTTCTAGTTAATTTTGTATTCAAGTTGTTCTATTAAAATAATCCTATATAGTAAAAGCCTAATATGCTAAGT
>NW_005267729.1:0-344 GCF_000412655.1 Myotis brandtii | reverse complement strand
TAAAGATAAAAATAGCATTTGATTTTAAATTCTCTTATAAGGCATGAGCAACCAACCTAAGTTAATGTAATGGAGATTTATAATACAGTAATAGTAAGCAGTATCTGCTTATTGTTTTGCATTGTGTTTTTATATTCTACTGGAGGCCTGGTGCACTAATTCGTGCAAGAGTGGGGTTGCTCTGCCTGGCTGGCGATTGGGGCTGACTGGAGCTGTCTCACCCAGTCCCAATGGGGGCCAATTGGGGCTGGCTGGCCAGGGGAGGCGGGGTACCATGGGAGGTTGGCCATCTGCGGGATGTTGGCTATGGGAGCTCACTGACCACCAGAGGGCAACTCCTGCAT
>NW_005267728.1:0-344 GCF_000412655.1 Myotis brandtii | reverse complement strand
TGCCTGCATTCAAGATTGAATGGGTTTCTTGATCCCTTTCCCCCAAAGGAAATGCACCTACCCTGTCAAGCACAGAAAATCTGAACAATCCAGGTCTTCCACAGAAGGACAAAGCCTGTCCTGCTGGGCCTACCACAGGGAGGAGCCAGGAGAGGAGAAGGAATGAACGCGTGTAACCTTGTAGAGAAGGTAGATCCTTACAGATAACCAATGACCTTCCTTCTGGTGGCCTTCCATTCAGTTAAGGCCTCCCCTCTGCAGGTGACCTGAGCGATGCGGAGAGGACAGACTATTTTCTCCTTATACTTTCAAGAGAGTAGTTGTTCCTGTTTTATGGTCACAGG
>NW_005267727.1:0-344 GCF_000412655.1 Myotis brandtii | reverse complement strand
AAGTCTTCATTTCGAAGATTTGCAATCATGTTCTGCATCTTAAAGAGCTGGAAAACAAAGTATCAATTCAAAATGGAAATATAAAAATGGATCTTCTTTCTTTGCAGAATATTTATAACACAATTTGCTTAGATCCTGCTGTTAAATCAAAATCCTATGTTGTTATTTCAGTCTATTGATACTGCAGTTACATATTCCACTGTGTGACATCATTACAGTGTGGGAATAAGAAATTTAGGGGCTCCTCAATGATGATTGATGGTAACTAGGTGCTTTTCTCAGAACACCCTTCTTTAAAAAAAATTACTGATTTCAGAAAGGAAGGGAAGGGAGAGAGAGATAGA
>NW_005267726.1:0-344 GCF_000412655.1 Myotis brandtii | reverse complement strand
AAAAAGCCTTGGACCTTCTCTTCCCTTGTTTCAGAGAAGGGATTGTGGTTCTAGAATTCACCTCCGGAGCCAGGAGGATTCCTCCTGCCCAGCCTTCAGAGAAAAGGGCTCCCTTTCCAGGCCCCTATTAGGAGGCACTCTTACCACCCACTCCATCCCCACACTGTAGATCGACAATCAAGATAATTTGACAATGATTATTAGTTGCGAGGGAACTTTAATTTTTCCCAGGCCCACGCTTGACCTCTGTATATCCCAGGATATACGTGGACTCCGAGACCCAGACCACACGCACCTCATGCCATCAAGGTAGGGTACCAGGCTGAAATCAACAATCCATTGGG
>NW_005267725.1:0-344 GCF_000412655.1 Myotis brandtii | reverse complement strand
GGCTGATAGATTTCCATATTGGTACCATAAGAATGAGTTAGTATTGTTTTAACCACTTAAAATGAAAAACTGAAGCATGATCAATATTTACATTTCATTTTACTAGATCTTGGTCATTCATTTTATTGTTCAATTTCACATTGTAGTTTTGTGATTTGTCACTTCCATTAATATTAATCAGAATGACAAATGTACTCAATGATTTAAAGGCACATTTTTTTAAAGTATGTGGGGGGATTTAATTTGGGTGATACCTCCTGAAAAAGAATCTTTCTGTAAAAGTGAAAAAATTACTGCCATTTCATCATGGTCTCTGAAAATACACAGTGAGCAAAAATAGCCAA
>NW_005267724.1:0-344 GCF_000412655.1 Myotis brandtii | reverse complement strand
GTTTGCTCTTAAAAAGAAATAGTGAGAGGCTTCAAAGGCAAAAGGAGAAACAGAAGGGAAGGTCCAGGGAGGATGCATGTTAGTCTTTCCTCAGCCCTCAGAGGGTCAGTACCATCTACCGAAATAACAGCTAACGAAGAGGGTGAGAAGAGAGTGGCGGAAGGGGACAGAGGACATGAATTCTCATCCAGGCTAACGTGGGGAAACCAGACACAGTGCAGGCCAACAGAGGACACCAGAGGTCAAGGGCAACAAGAGGGTTTGCCGTAGGTTCTCAGAAATCCTGGGGAACCCGGCCAGTGTTGTCCAGTGGTCGAGCATTGACCTATGAACCAGGAGGTCAC
>NW_005267723.1:0-344 GCF_000412655.1 Myotis brandtii | reverse complement strand
CTGACACTATCCACTGAGCCAAACCAGCTAGGGCTAGTCATTTTCTTAATCCTATAATATAATACATCCACAATTGTTTTAGAATTGCTTTGTCCACATTACTGAAAACAAACCTAAAAAGAGTTCAGTATTTGTTTGCAGTTCTTCCTACATCTCTTATATCCCATCTCACCCAAAAGAATATATATAGCCAAAACTATCTTTGTAAAAATCCGTATATTAGTTCTTTCCTTTTTCCTTAAGTGTGATTATGATACAATTGGGCTCATCTGTTTCAGTTTTATTTTAGTTTGGGGGTTCCCCCCTTCCCTTCCTTATTGATTTAATTTCATTTTTTGCATATA
>NW_005267722.1:0-344 GCF_000412655.1 Myotis brandtii | reverse complement strand
ACTCTTGCACGAATTTCGTGCATCAGGCCTCTAGTGAATTAATAAAATCTGATACAGTGCAGGGGAAAAAACCTTTGAGATGCATGTTTTTCATTTTATAAAGAAAAAGTAATGGACAAGCATGAAGAAATAAAATGGTCTACCATTAACTAATATCTTGTGATCATTTCCTACATTAAAATAATGAAATTATGTATGGATATGGCTACTTAGAATCAGCATGAAATACCAATTCTATTTACTAAGTACTATTCAAATAAAACTGATTTCCCATAACCGTTAAGAAACAGTCTACACAATATGTTTGCCTTACTTAATAAGCTTCAATTAATAGGCCAAAAAAA
>NW_005267721.1:0-344 GCF_000412655.1 Myotis brandtii | reverse complement strand
GCCGAGCGCCAACCGCAGGCCCGCGTCTCCTCCTCCGACGCAGTGAGCACTTCATTAGTAACCCGAGCCCTCGGAGCTCACACAAGTCATGGTCCCTCTAGGAAGGCTCCGGACTGGAGCCGCTCGCTGGCGGGCTGCCCGGGACACTGAAGGCTGCACTCTCCTGTCTCCCACCAACTCCGGCCGCAGCCGAACCCACCGGCGGCAAACACAGAGAAGAGGAAGGGGAGAGGGCTCGAGAAAGAGATCTGACCCGCTCCGGGTCTCCGAGAATGAGCACGCCGACCGGCCCCCAAGCCCCATCCCGCCGCCCTCTGCTGCTGCTCACGCCCTCCAGACTGCCC
>NW_005267720.1:0-344 GCF_000412655.1 Myotis brandtii | reverse complement strand
GATGTGGTAATTCTCTACCAAACTTCTATTTGGGCAGGCGTGAATGGAAAATAACCCAGAATCCTAGATGTTTAAGACTGGAAGGAACTCATCTAGGCTAACTCCCTCCCTTTATAGATAAAGAAACCAAGGCTCAGGGAGAGGAGAGGACATGACGAAACCCAGATTGCACAGCTTGTCTCTGAGGTAGGAGTAGAAGCCGAGTCACCTGCCTCCCATGCAAGGCCCATTCCTCCCCCCAGAGCCACCAGGAGCCAGGTGTGCACCTGTAGGCAACCCTGCAGCACACCCTGGGGTGCCCCCACAGGGACACCGCCTATCTGGCTGCTCCCCTTGCTTCCTCC
>NW_005267719.1:0-344 GCF_000412655.1 Myotis brandtii | reverse complement strand
TGGAGAGTAATTCTGCCAGTGACATTCAGTGCCACCACCTAGTATGCAGTGTAGCAATTATAGGGGAGATAGGGGCCCAGTGCCTAAGCATCACTCGCCTCCCATCCCTGCAATTCAGATAGAGCCTTTTCCAGAGCCAGCCACTAGGGGGTGGTCTCCCTCTGAATCAGATCCTCTCCAGGACTGAGTCAAAGGAGGCTTTGCAAGGAGCCACCCGGTCACCCTGGGCCAGGACAGTGAGTGAGTGAGTGAACTACTTGTAATGGAACAATCCCCCAAGCCCCACCTGGCCCCAAAGTTTTTTATTTCCACTTGCATTTTAAAAATAACATGAAAGAGTTTTA
>NW_005267718.1:0-344 GCF_000412655.1 Myotis brandtii | reverse complement strand
AGCCTCTCTGGTGAAGTGATGTGTGAACAGAGACCTGAAGGAAGTGAGCTTTGTGGACATCTGGGGGAAGAGGGCTCCAGACAGAATGCTAAGACCCTGAGGCCAGAGGTGTGAGTGAGGAACTGAGGCCAGCGTCAGGGGATTGGAGCTAATGAAGGGAAGAGGGGGAGGAGTGGAGATAAGATCAGAGAAGGAAGGCAGATGGGGTAGGGCCTTGCACGTCAGAGTGAGGGATTTGATTTGATTCTGCGTGAGACTGGGAGCCACTGGAGGAGTTGAGCACTCCCATCTAGCGCTGAGCCGCATATTTTGCCTTTTGTTTCAGGAGGTTAAGAACAGGCACT
>NW_005267717.1:0-344 GCF_000412655.1 Myotis brandtii | reverse complement strand
TGGGTTGTCCAAATGGCTTTGTGAGCCCTTATCTTGGACTAGCAGTGGAGGCCTTATTGTTGCCAACAGGCTGCAGTGTCCTCTGAGGCCCCTCAGTTTGGAAATGAATCAGCCACAGCAGCACGAAGGCAGGTGTGCCCTAAAATGCTAACAGTAAATGTAGTGAGGTTGAAAGAGCAGGATCTAAGTCAGGTGGGTCTCATTACAATCCTGCCTTTGCTATTCGCTGTCTGCGTGACCTTGGGAAAGTCCCCTAGCATCTCTGAGCCCTTGTTTCCTTATTTGTTAAAAATGGGGATAGCGTTGCCTACCAAAGTGAGGACTTGTGAGAAGGAAATTAAATG
>NW_005267716.1:0-344 GCF_000412655.1 Myotis brandtii | reverse complement strand
AAAAAAACAGTCCTTGAGATCAATAATTATTTTGAAATGATTAGCTGGAATGGCAATGGGAGAGGGGAGGCCAGGTTGAAGGGCTCCCATTGTATACATGGTTTTATTTATTTCTCTAAGATCTTGAAGGAGTCTCCACGCCCCGCTTTTCTTTTTGATTATGAAAATGGGGGTGTTCCAAGGAGAGGTAGTAGACTCTAAATGTCCAGCAGCCAGCTGTTCCTGTACTAACCTAGTGGCAGCTGAAAGTTTTTCATTTGTTAAAGGCCATTGATCTACCCATACAGGAGAGTCAGATTTCCATTTAATTTTATCTGCATGGGGTACAGGAAAGTCAATGGCCG
>NW_005267715.1:0-344 GCF_000412655.1 Myotis brandtii | reverse complement strand
GGATGCCTGGTAACATCCATTTTTTTGTTCCTTATCATTTGTCATGATCCATATTTGTTTGCTTAGCATACTGTTCTGTGCTGTTTCAATGCTGTACACCACTTCCAGTTGTTTTGGAAAGTTGGAAAAGTCTGACAGCAGGACTCCCTCTGGTACCCTGGTGATGGGGGCAGCGGGTCGGTACACCCGCCTCCTCTCCTCCACCCTGACTTCTTGGCTCCTTCCCATCCACTGCATCCTAAATGCCATTTCCAGAATATTCTTCCTTAAATTTTAGCCCCATTCTGCTTCTCCCCTGCTCAAAATCTGATTTCAATGATTCCCTTATTTTTTACTTAATAAAA
>NW_005267714.1:0-344 GCF_000412655.1 Myotis brandtii | reverse complement strand
TTGGAGATAAGGCCTTTATGGTCATGAGGGTGGGAACAGATCCAATAGGACTGGTGCCCTTAGGAGAGGAGGACAGGCCCCGGAGCTCCAGCTCTGCCATGTGAGGACTCAGCAAGAAGGCAGCTGTCTGCAAGCTGGGGAGAGAGCCCTCCCCAGAATGCAACCACATTGGCACCCTGATCCTGGACTTCCAGCTGCGGCCAGAACTGTGAGAAAATCCATTTCTGTTGGTGAAGTATTTTGTAATGGCAGCCAGAGCCCACTGAGCAAGGCAGTGGTCAGGTTTCGTTACTAAAACCATCCTTATGACCTCTCCAAGATGAAACATTCACCAGCTCCCTTCC
>NW_005267713.1:0-344 GCF_000412655.1 Myotis brandtii | reverse complement strand
AGGATATTTTTCCCATTGATTTTTAGAGAGTGGAAGGCAGGGATGGGGGTTGTGTGTGTGGGGGGGAGGGGGACACACATTGATGTGAGAGAGACAAATTGATTGGTTGTTTGGTTTCCGCCCGCACACACACCCCCGTGATACATTTTAATTTCAATAATAGTGATGATGCTCTGCCCTGTTAATAGTACTTGCTATGCGTAAACATGCTTCACCTCCCACAGTGATAAAAGTCATGTCTAGTATCCAAAAGATGGGTGGGTGCCAAATCGACTTTTTCTGCTTATATGTTGTAGCTGAAGCGTGAAACAGACAAGTGACAGCTGGTTCAGACATGAGCAACA
>NW_005267712.1:0-344 GCF_000412655.1 Myotis brandtii | reverse complement strand
GAAAGGGTCCCCAAAGGGCCTTTCCCTTTGGCTTCACTGGGAAGGGGACGTTGGGGAGCTGGCCACTTCCCTGGGGGCCCTGCTGCTACTGGAAAGATCAGGGAGGTTTGACCTTCACTCAGCTCTGCTGTGGCTGAGGTCAGACCCCTGCTGTGTGGAGGGCCCGAGCTCTTCCTGTGGCCCCTCCCCCTGCTCCCCAATCATCTGGGAAGGGAAAGGGATGCCAACTGTCCCCACAGATCAGTTCGTTGGGGCAGTCATGGTGACGTATTCATTCCACAAACCTTCAGTTATTACTGATTTGCCTGCTGAGCTCCTAGCGACAGCTACCCTGGCAAGGATTC
>NW_005267711.1:0-344 GCF_000412655.1 Myotis brandtii | reverse complement strand
TTTTAAACAAATAAATAAAAATGGTCTCTGTTTAAATAAGTGTTTATTATTCCATAAGGAAGGCAGTCTTATCATTCTTAACCTATTTTAAATTGTAAACTCCTTTGAAAAAAAAATCTGTTGAAAAAGCAGTTGGACCCCTCCCCCTAAATGCATATTCTCACGAAAGGACACAACTTTCCATGTCACTTTGGGAGTACATGGATACACACACCTCCCATACAGATCCCAGGAATCACAGGATAGGAATTTCTGCAGTAATTACTAAATATGTTCACCAAAGATGTCCTCCTCTAGCTCCTGATTCAAGCCAGCCCTCTTCTCCCATCTGCATACACCTCTCC
>NW_005267710.1:0-344 GCF_000412655.1 Myotis brandtii | reverse complement strand
CATCCAGTCCCTGTGGTAGTGCTGCTCCAGCACACAGGCTCCCTGAGCCCACCACCCCAGCAGACAGCTCTTGGGTGCCTCTGTGTGCTGCCGCTGGGCATGCGTATCTAACCAAGCACACACAGCTCCCGAAGCAGAAACTGGGACTTTTCCCTCCCTGGGGCCTGCATCTGGACATCACAATCTCGCTGCTCCAGCGTGTGGGCCCCAGGAGCAGAAAGCTTCAGCAGACGGCTCCTGGGCCTCTTTGTGAGCTGCCACTGGGTGCATACCTCTCCAACCAAGGGCACATGGATCCCTCAGCAGGATCTACAACATCCTCCTCCCGAATGCCTACCTCTGGA
>NW_005267709.1:0-344 GCF_000412655.1 Myotis brandtii | reverse complement strand
GAATTTCATGCACCGGGCTACTAGTAAAAATATAAAAAAGAAAACATGTAAGAAATAATTTGAATTTATTCTAATGATTTTACATATGTAAAATTGGAATTTCAGAAAGAAAGGAGTAGAGAAATGAAGTAGAAGAAATATTTTTAAGTGATAATGGTCAATAATTTTTAAAGTCTAATTTTAAATTACAAACAATATATACCAGAAACCAAGCAAATATAGGAAGGTAAAAACAAAGAAAACGTAAGAATAAAAGTGTGAAAATGAAAGAAAAGGAGAAAATTGTCCACATAACTGAAGATAAAAGAACCATTGAATACAAAGGAATAGGAAGACAAATGATA
>NW_005267708.1:0-344 GCF_000412655.1 Myotis brandtii | reverse complement strand
CCCCCTGGTGGTCAGTGCACATCATAGTGGCTGGTTGACCGGTTGTTCAGGTAGTTCCAGTCCTCGGTCGTAATAGTCACTTAGGCTTTTGTATATATTCTAGACGCCTGATGCACAAATTCATGCAAGAGGCTCAGCCCTCACAGCCTCGGCCGCCTTGTGGCCCTGGCTGCCTCACAGCCCCATGGCCCCACCCACTGTTCGTTCCAGAAGGTTGTTTTGTCATCCGTTCTAATTAGCATATTAGCTTTTTATTATATAGGATAGATAGTCTTTGAAAAGGTGGGTTTTCTCATAGATATAGCAGCTATTTTGCATATGTCCAGTTCCCTGTCATGGGTAGG
>NW_005267707.1:0-344 GCF_000412655.1 Myotis brandtii | reverse complement strand
TCTCATCATTGATCTTTCAATGACGCACCCTGCGGCCCTGGGTGATTCCCCCCATGGTGCTCTTCTCAGTCTCAGCCATGCAGGGAGTTCCAGGGGGAGAACGTGGCCGACGAGAGCTCTTGCACAGGCGCCGAAGCCCCGGGGCCCCTCCAAGTGGTCAGCGACACGGCCACATTCCTCAGCTGCATTTGTCCTGCAAACACCCGGGTGACATCCCTTCCTGATATGCTGAGAGCATGGATGAGAGCCAGAGGTGCACTCCGCCTGGATCCCCAGTCATGTCCCAGTGTGGCCGGCAAGCGATTGTTCAACAGCCACCTGGGCCACCTGAGCACCTGGGCCAC
>NW_005267706.1:0-344 GCF_000412655.1 Myotis brandtii | reverse complement strand
ATGAAAATACAGGGGACATAGTAGACTGTGACCACGGTTAGATGGGAGCCACAGGTGGAGAAGGCCCGCCGTCGCCCATCAGCAGTGCGTATCTTCAGGATGGCATGGACTATGTTGGCATAGGAGAGCAGAATCAGCATGAAGCAACTGGCAGCCACTACCCCAATGTCCACAAAGGTCACAAGCTCATTGACAGTTGTGTCAGCACAGGCCAGTCTCAATACTGCGGGGATGTCACAGAAAAAATAATCCACTTGGTTGGGCCCACAGTAGGGCAGGCGGAAAGTCAAGGTGGCTTGGATAGATCCATGGATGGAGCCAGCCACCCAAGCTCCAGCCACAAG
>NW_005267705.1:0-344 GCF_000412655.1 Myotis brandtii | reverse complement strand
AAAAAGGGGTAATTCATTCCTATATTCAGTTGCAAAGATAAATGTGTCAGATGACTTTGAAAACGATCATTTATTAAGTATACCCTTAAAAACAAGACGTGATTCTACCTTATAAACCAAGGAATGCTGACAACAGCTCCCTCCTGTAATGCAAAAAAGGGCACGCCCACCATGCTCCTTTCTCCCTCTTCTAACTGAAAATGGCTCACAAGACAGCTCCCCTGAGAAACCTCACTCAAATCCTTCAGAGTGACTATTTCCCCCTTGCACCACTGTGTTCACTTCCTTGTGAACATCTTTCTCTCACCTTGGATTGAATTTGTCAAGTCCAACTGGTCTCTGGA
>NW_005267704.1:0-344 GCF_000412655.1 Myotis brandtii | reverse complement strand
CGCAGCCAGGGAGGAGCAGGACCCGACACGGAGCAGCGTGGGAGCCCGCCTGCCGCCCTCGCTCCCTTCACAAGCACCTTCTGCCCAGAGCTTCCTGCTGGATCCCAAACCTCCAGGTTGGCGTCACCCTCGAAGGCTTCTCATGCCCCGATCCTGCGTCCTCCTGGCCAGGAGGGGACACGCCCTCCTCTTTTTCTCCTTGTGCTTCTGGCTGGTCTAACAGTCAAGTGGACGTGAGAGAGAGAGAGCGGAGAGGACACCCAGCTGTGCTGGCATGTGCCTGGGGGGATCCCCGAGAAGAGGGGCTCCGTGCCACCCCGAGCCGAGCGGAGGAGAAGGGGACT
>NW_005267703.1:0-344 GCF_000412655.1 Myotis brandtii | reverse complement strand
TCATTACTGTGCATCATGTTAGAAATTCAAATTGATCGTGATGCCTTTCAGCTGCTCTTAATGACAAAAAATTCCCTGGGCATTTCTCTCCCTTGAAGCAAAAGAAGGTGGAACTCATTTCACTCAAATATAACATTACTCTAAGATTTTATATTGCTCTTAACTATCTTCAGCTCTTGGGTGCTTAGCCAGGAAATCATGCCTGCTCTATAACCTTTTAATTTCAGACTATAATAAAAAGTGATTATTGAGTAACCAGAGACTGATACAGTAAGTGTTTCTCAAATCTATTGGTTTATAATTTTTTAAAAATTAGTTACAGAATATACCAGGGAAATTCCCTT
>NW_005267702.1:0-344 GCF_000412655.1 Myotis brandtii | reverse complement strand
AGTAGAATAACTATCATGGCCCCACCATGAGAGTTTAAATCTTTACACTCCTGCTGCTTATATCTTTTATAAAATAATGAAACCAAAAAATTGACACAGAAAATATACTAAAAGCAAAAAATTCGTTAAAATTCAAACACAAAACTTCAATGTAATAGATGAAGTTTAAGTAAATTGCTATTCTCAATGAGAGTTTTGTACAAACTATTACTACAGGTAAGGTTCTTTTGCATTGAACACATTTAGATTTCTACAGTAACATGAGAGATTCAAATAACCAAACTTATTTCTGTATGTGAATTATTGTAAGGCCTCATTTACATAGGATGCTTTAAATATTGGCT
>NW_005267701.1:0-344 GCF_000412655.1 Myotis brandtii | reverse complement strand
CATATCAGTGAACATAAATAAGAAATGAGGGAGTTCCAGGACCATGGCCTATATGGAAGGGGTCAGTAATACATTCTACTTGAGTCTATAAATATATGTGAACTCTATACAGGATATTTTATAAAATAAGAAAGAGGAAGTAAGGGGAAGGAATCATAGATATGTTTTGTCTACTACATGGGATAACTTTAGAAATGTGAAGAATCCCCAAAAGAGCTACAAATTCCCATAATTATCACATCATTGATGCATATAACACCACTTCTAAAATTAATATATTTCTAGGAAAAAATCCTGAGAGAAATAGCATTTTGAACAACAAATACCAAAGGAGCTATCTTTTT
>NW_005267700.1:0-344 GCF_000412655.1 Myotis brandtii | reverse complement strand
GGGAATCACTCTTTAAATTCCACTGTGCGTGGGGAGCAGCTGCACTCATTCATATATTTCAGTGAGTGATGTCGGGACAACCTCTGCAGAGTTCTGTAAATTAATGTCTGTTCAATGGCGAGTTCTTGATCCCACAATCTACTTCTACACATTTATCTAAAAGACGGTCACAAGTAAACAAGATGATGTATGTAAAAAGATATTCATTGGAGT
Organism: Myotis brandtii; assembly: GCF_000412655.1. Taxonomy (NCBI): domain Eukaryota; kingdom Metazoa; phylum Chordata; class Mammalia; order Chiroptera; family Vespertilionidae; genus Myotis; species Myotis brandtii. The sequence goes on along the minus strand of NW_005267700.1, from coordinate 131 downwards.
TAGGCTTATAACTTCAAACATTTGGAAGCAAGTGAATTGCTAGCATTTAATGATCAATAATAAATGTTAACTCTGACCAACTCCTTCCCTTGTGTCCGCCAGCGCTCACTCCACCTGAGCCTGAGTCACTG
>NW_005267699.1:0-344 GCF_000412655.1 Myotis brandtii | reverse complement strand
AAATTCTTAAAATAATATTGTATCAAATATTCCTTCTGTTCCTTTCTCTTTTTTCCTTCCAGTATTCCCATTATGTGCATGTTGCACCTTTTGTAGATGTTCCACAGTCCTTGGGTATTCCCTTTTTTCTTTCCTTTCTGTATTTGTTCTCTTTGTTTTTAGAGGGTTCTATTGATAAATACTCTAGCTCAGAGATTGTTTCTTCATTCATATTCACTTGTTAAAGTCCATCAAAGCTATTCTTTATTTGTTACATTGTCTTTTATCTACAGCATTTCTTTTTGTTTCATTCTTAGGATTTCCATCTCTCTGCTTACATTTCCCATCTCTTCTTGCATGCTGTC
>NW_005267698.1:0-344 GCF_000412655.1 Myotis brandtii | reverse complement strand
TCCAGGCTCGATCCCCAGTGTGGGTGTGCAGGAAGCAGAGGAATTAGACGTGGAAGTACCTGATGATTGCTTGAATATTGTGAGGAATCAAGGATGACTGCTAGGTTTCTGACCTGGGCAATCATGTTAGTAGCTATGATATTTACTAGTATTGGAACCACAAGAGGGAGAGACGTTTTGATGAGATGATGTGTTCAATTTAGAAGAATTTTAGTTTCTGTATTTTTGAAGAATAATACAGATGGAGGTTATATTTAGGACCAGTCCCATGAACCAGGTCTGAGTTGGGGATACAGATTTAAGAATAGGCCAGTCAGTTGGTGTACCTGTAGACTGGGGAAAAA
>NW_005267697.1:0-344 GCF_000412655.1 Myotis brandtii | reverse complement strand
CTTGGGGATCAGGGCTCAGGGATTGGGGCTCAGGGCTCGGGGCTCAGGGCTCAGGGCTCAGGGCTCGGGGCTCGGGGATCAGGTCTCGGGGCTCAGGGCTTGGGGCTCAGGGCTCAGGACTCAGGGCTTGGGGCTCGGGGCTCGGGGCTCAGGACTTAGGGCTTGAGGATCAGGGCTCAGGGCTTAGGGCTCAGAGATCAGGGCTCAGGGCTCAGGACTCAGGGCTTGGGGATTAGGTATCGGAGCTGGGAGCTCAGAGCTTGGGTGCGCCACCCGCCCCACTTCCCTGGGGTCCCGGCCAGGGGGGCACCGGGCCCTGCCACAGGGCGCAGCCTTTCCCACGG
>NW_005267696.1:0-344 GCF_000412655.1 Myotis brandtii | reverse complement strand
GGCAGTGGTGTGATGTGTGACTGATCAAATGGGAAGTATTTGATGAAATGAGAGGAGTCCATGGGGAAAATTAGAGCTGCTTGAAATAAAATAATTTCTATCAAAAAAAACTATCTGGAGGTTAAAGGGGTTTAGCGATGCGTTGTAAAGATGGGTAGTTATGCTCTATATGCAATGTCAAAGGTAGGCAGAGAGAGCAGAAGAGGTGAGAGAATATTAGTCCTGCCTTCAAGGACAAGAACTTCTCTATTTCTGGATTAAAAACAAATCGCAAAGATGTCATTAAAAAAGATGCCTTTCAACTTTCTTCGTTCTCTGAAGAGCTTGCTGCTTATTTGAAATGA
>NW_005267695.1:0-344 GCF_000412655.1 Myotis brandtii | reverse complement strand
ATGTGCAGCCAAGGTTGAGAACCACTGTTCTACACAGACACCCCAAGGTGTCTTGGGACTTTGTTGATTCATACACAGGAGTACAGGATCCTCTCCTTCAGCTTTCATACTCTCCACCTGACAAAGGCCTGTTTTCCTGGTTTAGTTTTTTATTTTTTTTTATTTTTATTGAAGTGGCTGGCTTAATCAAGCTTTTGAGAGGGAAAATAGCCAACAACCCCAAAATAGGAATATCAATTACAGTCTTGAGCAAGTGAGTTCAAGAGAATAATAGGGAGGTGTAGTTCAAAAAATGAAGAATTGGCTTTCATCAGACAAATCCTTCCACACACCCTGACCACAGT
>NW_005267694.1:0-344 GCF_000412655.1 Myotis brandtii | reverse complement strand
AAGATCTTCCTCATCATCTGAATCATCCCGCTCACGGTGATGCTTGCCTCTCTTTTCCTCAATCTCTGGCTCCCGCTCATATTTTGGAGGCAAATCTTTGTTAGGCGGACTCTTAACTACAGATGGCGGAGCAGCAGCAGGAGCAGCGGGGGGAGGTTGAGGAGGCGCAGAGGGTAGAGGTGATATTTTTAAAGATTCGCCCTCCTCAACTGCAGGCTGTAAAGTCTTAGCTACATCCCGCTTAGGCATTCTTGAACTCGCCTGTGCTGGATCAAGACAATCACGAATCAATGGCCACAGTGTAAACGTGGGAATAGGAATCTTCTCTGGACCTTCTGCTGTGT
>NW_005267693.1:0-344 GCF_000412655.1 Myotis brandtii | reverse complement strand
TGCAATCAGCAACCACAACTTTGAGGCAGGAGCTATGATCACCCCCATTTTACAGCCGAGGAAATGGAGATGCCGGCGGGTAAGGAAGGCCTCAGAGTCTTGGCCTTCTGAGAAGTGTTTTCTTCCACCGAATCTTGAAACCACAGACAGTGCTGTGGCCAGGCCTCAGGGGGCTGCTGGAGCTGGTCCAAAGAGGCTGCGCAGCCCGTGGGGTTGGAGCTGAGCGAGCCCCCGCGTGGCCTCTGACCCATGTGGGACCTGGGCCTGGGAGCTCGGAGTCAGCCTGCACAGGACGGGCTCCCGCGTGGGCCACCCGGCCACGGCTGGGTTTCCCTGGAGGGTGC
>NW_005267692.1:0-344 GCF_000412655.1 Myotis brandtii | reverse complement strand
TCCAATAACAGCAGCAATAAATCTAAGGGCTAAGTAAGTCAGGGTCATGGGCATAGTTGAATGAATTCTGGGGACGAGTTAACTTTTAATGAAGGATATGTCTAATTGAGTGAAGTCAGATTTTGAGTGGTTATTTTTTTCAGAACAAGTATTATATTTTTAACATTTAAAATGTTACTTTTTATTTTAGCTATAAAATATATTTTGAAATTTTTATGCAGTAGAGATTTTGAAGATTTTTTAATTTTTCAAGTACACTTGCCTTACAATATTATATCAGTTTCAGGTGTATAACTCAGTGATTATAATTTATATAACTTATGAAGTGATCACTCTGATAAGTC
>NW_005267691.1:0-344 GCF_000412655.1 Myotis brandtii | reverse complement strand
GTCATGCAGGACCCAGCTCCTCCAGGGGAAGGAAACTCTGGACACTGGCTCTGCTTCAAGCTCTGCTGAGTCCCCAGCTGCACACTTTCCAGGTCTGGATTAAGGGATACGGGACTTGGCAAACCCAGGGATGTCAATCACTCCTCCCCCAGTGTGAGTCTCAGACATTTGCTTTTCTCCAGATATTGTAAGGACCCGACTTCAAGCACCCAGTTGGGAAGGGGATACCCACTTCCACTGATAACACTCTGTGGTGACTTTAGGTCTCTGAGTGTGTAAGGGCTGCCAGGCACCTCCCCTGAGCTTGTCAGGTTTAGTATGTGGTCACTTTTTTGTTCACACTT
>NW_005267690.1:0-344 GCF_000412655.1 Myotis brandtii | reverse complement strand
AAAAAAAAAGAGAGGAAGATGGATTTGATTTTATCCAATGAAAATAATGAATTCTGCCTTTAGGAATAAGACTAACAGTGCAGAGTTTAGAATTCAAGGACAGAAGATATTCAACACTTCTACTCTCTTGTTGCCTGACATCTAACATACTACCTGATGCCTCGCTTGGAATTACTAACCGTTGCCGATGTAACTAGAAGGCCTGGCTTTGAAAGGAGCCCACTCACCCTATTTGCTAAATGTCAGTGACTGCCATCTTCCCGTTTCAAATGAGAAATACATCTTAATTTAAATTTAGACACATTACAATTTTTGCATTGCCATTGTAATTCCTTGCCCTTTTT
>NW_005267689.1:0-344 GCF_000412655.1 Myotis brandtii | reverse complement strand
CACCCAAGCTGCCTGCAGCATCTTTTGCATATGAATAACCTGTGCTTGAAAATCTCAAACAAGCTGCAGCTGGGGCAGAGTGCTCCAAACCTATCAATAAAAGGCCCAAGATCCTGCATCTGCACCAGCCTGCCTTGCTTCAGAGCTGGGCCTCTTCAGGGCACTTCCAAACCCAACACTAAGAGGAGGAATCTGCAAATCTCTTTGTAGCTCCTGCTGGGTGGCCCCAAGCAGTGGCCAACTTTGCACCTCCTGGAGACCCAAGAGCGAGTGGTCAGTGTCAGAACATACCAGACTACAACTCTACACATCCATAAGCGACTCTTAAGGGGCAGACTCAGCAC
>NW_005267688.1:0-344 GCF_000412655.1 Myotis brandtii | reverse complement strand
TTTGCTGGTCAGAATTTGGGTTCTGCTAAACTACCAGGTGTAGGAAGGAATGGCTCATTTAAACAAAGATGTCTAAAAGCCGTGACTTGAGATTCTTCTGGAATCATTGGATCTTCCCAAGGTTTTCTATAAAAAGACAATTAGTTAGATGAGCCCTAGAAATGGGTATTTGGGGTAGGACCCCAGAGGATAGCCGAGGAGTCTGGAAGGCAGGCGTGAAGATTGGAAAGAGTGGAAAGTCCACCATAGAAGAACAAATCCACAAAAAGTATCTGCCATGTGGAAGGGACACGTCTGGAATGCTAAGAGATGGCAGGAGCTTAGCGACCTTGGGGCTATGCTGC
>NW_005267687.1:0-344 GCF_000412655.1 Myotis brandtii | reverse complement strand
CTTCATGGTTCTTTGTTAAGGTATCGAGTTACACAAAAATCTAAGATGGTTTTAAACAGAATAAAAAGATGCGACTTTTTTGGTCTGAGTTGAAGTGAAATATCCAAGTTGATGTCATCCTTAAGTTTACATCCAACAAAAAGAAAATTAACAGTATGAGTGGGTGGTGAGGTGGGGAGATTTGGTTGCCTGGGAGTGTGCGTCCCCTCTATGGATAGATAATGATGAAGTAAGAGGATGTGCTAAGATTTAGAGCTGGGCAGGCTCTGGCTTCAGGCTGCCTGGGTTTGGATCCTGACTCTGCCACTTCTCAGCTGAATGGCTTGGGCAACACTTCTCTTTCC
>NW_005267686.1:0-344 GCF_000412655.1 Myotis brandtii | reverse complement strand
GCCAGGGAAGCCCCCATGCTCAGGTGCGGGGCACCCACAAGGAACCCGCCCTGCACCCACTCGGCCTGTTCTGAGTGAGCTGGGCCACAGCCACTGGGACCGCAGGGGCCAGTCAGGCTCCCTGTGGGTTCTCACAGGAGCCAGTCTGCGAGGCCAGAGAGAGCGCTGCCTGCCCAGCTTCCATGCGGCGCTGCTGGGTGGCCCAGAAGCCCATGCTGCACCACAGCCTGTGGCATCCGACTACACTCACCACATCTCTGCGTGGGGATTCAGGTGCCATGACTCAGGCAGGGGGTGGGCGGGGCACGGGGGCCCAGGGGCCCAGGTGCTTCCCAGGGCCCAGA
>NW_005267685.1:0-344 GCF_000412655.1 Myotis brandtii | reverse complement strand
AGGTATTTCAAAATCATGACCAGAAACCACATCAATCAAGTTTGTTCTTTTTCTGTGGCATTGCTCTAATGGCTGTGAAGGACACACGGATGATGCATGTGTAAGATTTTTTAGTGTAACAGACTCTGAAAAGGCAGCTACTCTTACAATCTATCAGGAAGCTTTTATGCTCCAGTTCTGTGACTTCAACCTTTTAAGGCTACTGATTGAACATGGTGGCATCTAATTAGTCCTGTTGCCACTGCTTCTGCCTCCAGCGTAAACTTTATGAAATGTTTTATGCCATGCTGGTAGCACTAGTCAGAAAGTGAGAGTAAAAAAACAGAGAAATTAAAAACAACAAC
>NW_005267684.1:0-344 GCF_000412655.1 Myotis brandtii | reverse complement strand
TTTTCCTACAAACATGAAATGTCACCAGCATCAAGTTCTAAAGTCTTACATATATTTGTGTGCTTGGGCATTTCCCATTCTATTCCAATCATTGATCTGTCTTTTCAGGTATTAGTAAACAACTACTTTGTGAAAATCTATAGCACATGTTGATATCTAAAATGATAAACCTGTGTCTACTATACAAAAATGTTCTTAATCTCATTACAATGATAAACGGTAACATGTAACTTGAAAAACCTTAGATCATATCTATTTGGTTGTAAAATTGATAAGCATAAGAAGAGCACACATTTTCAGAAATTGAATCTTCCTAATCAGGACCACAGCCATCTTCCCACTTC
>NW_005267683.1:0-344 GCF_000412655.1 Myotis brandtii | reverse complement strand
TTTTTTTTTAGATGTTTAGTGATAACCAGGAGAGTTATTTGTGTAACTATATATGTTATAATTTTATTTTAATCCTCACCTGGGGATATGTCTTACTGATTTTAGAGACAGGGTGAGAGAGAGACACAGACACAGTGATGTGAGAGAGAAACATCCATCAGTTGCCTCCTGGTATGCTTCCTGTCCCGGAATTGAACCTGAAATCCAGGTATGCCTTGATGGGGAATCAAACTGGCAACTTTTTTTGTGTACAGAAAGATGCTCCAATCATCTGAGCAACCTGATCAGGGCATTTTTGTACATTTGTTAAGGTATATGATAATGATATTCTTATGCATGCATTT
>NW_005267682.1:0-344 GCF_000412655.1 Myotis brandtii | reverse complement strand
TCGGCTAGGTGCTGAGAGATAAAGATGTAAAAGACAATGGTTTCTGCCTTCAAAGAGCTGGCAATTTAGTGGGTTTTTTTAAAAAGTCACATGAATAAATACTTAACACTTGATCATTTAAAACAAAAACATAATAAAAGAGTGAATTTTGCAGGAATCCCCACTGTACCCATTTGCTGAGGGCCGAATACGTAGCAGTCACTTATAGGTACTATGCCAGGTAACATGCATTAAGAATGCATTATCTGTTTTACAGATGAGCAAACTGTGTTGCTCAATGAATACTCAAAATTCGTGTAAATGCCACTTTCAGATTCTGTGACAATGAGACCCCTCCAGGCCCA
>NW_005267681.1:0-344 GCF_000412655.1 Myotis brandtii | reverse complement strand
CCTTAAAATTAGTGTTTTTGTTTTATTTGGGCAGATACCCAGAAGTGAAATTGTTTGGTCATATGATCACTCTATTCTTAATTTTTTGAAGAACCTCCATGTTTCCCATAGTGGTTCTACCAATATTCAACCCCATCAACAGTGCATGAGAATTCCGTTTTCTCCATAATCTCTCCAAAACTTGTAATTTGTTGTCTTTTGATAATAGCTAATCTTACAGGTGTGAGGTAATTTCTCACCATGGTTTTAATTTGTACTTTCCTGATGATTAGTGATGTTGAGCGTTTGTCATATGCTTGTTGGCCATCTGCATGTCTTCTTTGGAAAATTTTTTACTCTGTCCA
>NW_005267680.1:0-344 GCF_000412655.1 Myotis brandtii | reverse complement strand
AAAGGTGATCCTACATTTAACATATTCCATTTAAAAATTTTTCTTTCTCTAAACTCTTTGAATTAACACTTCCTCATTTATTCATGCATTCATTCCCTTATTCCCTTCCTTACTCAATGATAATTTATAATGTTTGACCCAAAATTACTAACTCTCAGAGGCTAGAGAGATAAAGAAGACAGGCTTATCCACATTTACCAGATGGGGTGGTTTGTGATGAGCATGGGGTGTAAACTCAGAAGATGTTGATTTAAAATTTAAGTACTTTGTGTGTCACTTGATATTTTTGTGGTTCTAATTAACAGTCCTAAAATTTGAAAAAAATCAGTTAACTACCTAAGAAA
>NW_005267679.1:0-344 GCF_000412655.1 Myotis brandtii | reverse complement strand
CCTTCTGTACATGCCCCAATCAGAGATCGAACCTGCAACCTGGGCATGTGCCCTGCTCGGGAATCCAACCCTCCACCTTTCAGTATACAAGACAATTCCAACCACCTGAGCCAGGCCCCAAGTTTTTTTTTAATTCTTGTGTCTATTTTGAATACTTTTCTGCCTCTCTTGTTCGGCTGTTGGCTTTTACATGAAGCTGCTGCATTGTGCCTGTCCCTCACAGCCTCTCACTACTGCCATCTCCATCACTCCCTCTTCTCATTTGCTTTCCTAAACTGCCTGCAACAGATCATTAAACTCATTACAATTATATAAAAACTAGGGGCCCAGTGCACGAATTCGTG
>NW_005267678.1:0-344 GCF_000412655.1 Myotis brandtii | reverse complement strand
TCATTCTTCATGCCAAGGCTCTGAGGGTCTTCCTGACGTGGCTTCCTCACCCGATCCCCACGTTCGCTCGACACTAAGGCCTCCCCTCCATCCCGCAGCTCCAGCTCTGCTCGGGCTCCACACCAGCGAGGTGCACTGGACGCCATCAGGCACAGTGTCTCCTCCCCCCTTGCATCCCCCACAGCCTGCCCCCTCTCCTCCGCCTCTAAACCCACTCTTCCTGCTCCTTGTTTTCCCATCTGCTGCTTTTACCTCAATCTTCAGAGCCTCTCAGCTCCGCACACATCGGCCACGGGAGGAAAATGACCCCTTCGTGTACCTCTGGCTGGGTTTTGTTCCATCCT
>NW_005267677.1:0-344 GCF_000412655.1 Myotis brandtii | reverse complement strand
ACCATTTTCTTCCACATGGAAACGATGATGTTTCAGTTTAAGTACACATAGACTGGCTTATTTTAAAGTTCAACATTTCTACATTATATTTAACACATTCCGAAAAGACCCAGGGTAGTACTGCACCTCTCTGTCTTTTAAAATTTTCAAGTCACTCTTTTCTCATTGGGGTAACTAAAAATAGGCACTTCTCCAAGTGAGTCCTCTGTTTTATCAGGAAATCTTGATAAATTTAGAAATATTATCCTAAATTTCAATGTAATTTTAGTTATTGTTCTTATGATAGTTATTTAAATCAATAAATGGGTTTTATATACTACTAGAGGCCTGGTGCATGAAATTTG
>NW_005267676.1:0-343 GCF_000412655.1 Myotis brandtii | reverse complement strand
GCTTGTTGTGGCTCTGCCTCCTTTTACACTGTCTTCGTCCTCAGATGGGCATCAATATGGCTGCAGCTGCTCCAGACATCTCCTCACGAAGCTGCAATGGCCACAGGCAGAAAGGGACCACTTTCTTGGGCCTCCCTCTCGGGACCAAGGACACCTTCTGTGGCCTGCAGGTTAACAACCCGCAAAGGTGTCCACACCTAACTCCCCAGAACCTGGCAATCTGTCCTGTTGCACGTCAAAGGGGAATCAAGGTTGCAGATGGAATTAAGGTTGCTAATCCACTGACCTTGAGATGGGAGATGATCCTGGATTATCTAGCCCAGTGGTTCTCAACCTGTGGGTC
>NW_005267675.1:0-343 GCF_000412655.1 Myotis brandtii | reverse complement strand
CCTGATCCACATTGGCCAGGGCAAGATCACTCTTTCAAGTGCCAGCAAAATGTTGGAATATTTATTTTTTCAATTGAGTATAAGCAGACCTACCTCTTTGTTTTGTTTATTCATTGGACTTTCTTCTACCCCTACCAAGATTATACTCATTCTGTTTTTCACATCCCTCCAAGTTTATCTTTCTACGCTCTATACTTTTTCTCTGTTCTAAGCATGATCACTCTCTTCAGGCATACCTTATTCAAATTAAAATCCAAATCACATTCCCTGTTTCTTTGGATACACTGTAGTTTGGCATTATTGTATTTGAAAGTGGTGCTCAGAATTATACAGGTTTTTTTTT
>NW_005267674.1:0-343 GCF_000412655.1 Myotis brandtii | reverse complement strand
CTGGGGGGGCGGCGTGGTTAGCACACAGAGATGGGGGACGAGGTCACAGTGAGGGTGGTCTGCCTCTGCTGGGAGAGGCCCGAGGGGTCTGGAAGGGAAGGTCACTGTGCCTCTGACAGGTATGTTATCAGGTACAGAAAGACAGCAGACAGGCTCCCTTAGGGTAGAGACTGACCTTTGTCCAGGAAACTACAGGCTCCCGAGCTTGTCAGGTTTAGGATGTGGCCCCGTTTTGGTCCACACTGCTCTGCCTCCCGGGGTCACCCCAGCCCCTCTCCTTTCACCCACCGAGACGTTGAGTCTTAAGGACATGGGACTCTGAACCCCCAGCCTGGGCTCCGGG
>NW_005267673.1:0-343 GCF_000412655.1 Myotis brandtii | reverse complement strand
GAAGGAGGTGAAAGACCTGTACACTGAAAACTGTATGAGATTGATGAAAGAGATTGAAGACACAAATAAATGGAAAATAGTTCATGTTCATGAATTAGGAGAATTAATATTGATAACATGTCTGTATTACCAAAATAAATCTACAGATTCAATGCAATTTCTATCAAAATTCCAATGGCATTTTTGACAAAAAATAGAAAAACACAATCCTAAAATTTGTATGGAGCCACAAAAAACCCAATAGCCAAAGCAATCTTGAGAAAGAAGAAATTATGTTCCCTGATTTTTAAGCTATATTACAAAGATGTAATAATCAAAACAGCATGGTATTGGCATAAAAACA
>NW_005267672.1:0-343 GCF_000412655.1 Myotis brandtii | reverse complement strand
AAAAAAGTTCAAAATTCAGTCAACAAGTGTTTTCTGAGTACCTACTGCACGCAGGAATAGCTCTAGTAGCATGTGAGCCAATAAAACATCTAAGTTCCTAAGGCACGAAGGGGAGAAAACACAAAGGACTAAACTTAAGCACCTTCACTAACAAGTTTATAATTCATAAACGTATTAGAAAAGCCCAAGAAAACAATTGCACAATAGCATGTTTGGGTCTTGAGAGCACGAATTTCAGCTGCTAGTTAAAACTTCAATGTTAAGCTAAGGCTGTCCATCCAAACAATTGGCTTCAGTTTATTCTTTTATCACTTCCGAATGTATTCGATTTTATTCCACAAAT
>NW_005267671.1:0-343 GCF_000412655.1 Myotis brandtii | reverse complement strand
CTTTAATTGCTTCTTAATTTCTTATTGATCTGCTAACGAAAGGATTATTGTTGGATTCACCGAGTGAGCTGGCAAGATGGCGAGGGTGAAATGAAATCCGGTGGCCCGGCCTCTGGCTGGAAATGGGCTGTGCGATTGCGGGAGCTCCACGCGCTCAACAGGGCGCAGCGAGCGCGCAGCCCGGCCAGGCGGCCACGCAGCCTGCCTCCGAGTTCCTCCCTCCTGCCCTGCTGTCCCCACGGGGCTGAGAGCGTGGCGGAGGGAACCCAGGGCTATGCCCAAAGCCCACGGGTGGCTCACCTGCCACCAGCTCTTCTTCCCTTCAGTTCGTTCTTAGGTGATG
>NW_005267670.1:0-343 GCF_000412655.1 Myotis brandtii | reverse complement strand
CATGTTTTAAAAATTCTTGCGGCACACCAGTTGAAAAATCACTGACATAGAATGATGGGTTAGCACTTCAGTGCCCATTCTAATGAGTAGATTGGTGTTTATCATTTATTCTGCAAGAAGCACATTTCAGAAAGAGGATCATTCAGACGGCAGAATTGGAGAATACGCTCTGTGTTGATCACTTTTTAAAAAAGCACTTCCCGCCTTTTCTTTAAGTCTTTTACTGTGGGCCTCCAGGTGACAGGTCTGCTTAAGAGTAAGGAATGCACTTAAGAAGAGGAGCTGCCCTAGCCAGTTTGACTCAGTATAGAGCACTGGCCTGTGGACTGAAGGGTCCCAGATT
>NW_005267669.1:0-343 GCF_000412655.1 Myotis brandtii | reverse complement strand
CGTATAGTGGAATATTATTCCTTCCCATTGCTGTATAGTATTCTAATGTGGGGCAATATTGTAATTTATCCATTTCACTACTGCTAGCTTCTGGTTTGGGGCTCTTACAAGCAGTGCTGCTATGAACATTCTAATAATATGTCATTTGGTGGACATGCATGCATTTGTGTTCATTATTTAACTAGCAGAGGCCTTTCTGGGCTATCGTGTAACTTGCTTTATTAGCTTTAGTAGATACCACCTCTTTTCCAAAAAGGTTGTTCCAGTTCATATTCCACCCACTGTGCAGGAGAGCTAGCAGAGTTTCAGTTGTTCCTTGCCAACACTCTGTGCTCTTAAACTT
>NW_005267668.1:0-343 GCF_000412655.1 Myotis brandtii | reverse complement strand
CCTATAGATGGCCACAGAGGGAGTCCTCCACCACCAATGCTGCCCAAGCTCTACAGGCCTCCAACACCAAAACAGCCCAGGCTCGACAGGCAGCTCAAAATATTCAACTGCAAACTAGAGAACAGTGTTTATATCAAAAGTACAGAGCCAGATGACCTGGACCCCACTGAGGCAGAGTCCAAGGGTGAGAAGGTAGGGGAGGTAGGGGTGGGATAGGTGGGAGATGTGCATGCAAACTAATGGGGAGACATGTGTGCCAGACACACAGGGAGCACCCCCAGAGGCTGGCCAGGAGCAAAGACTGTCCTCAGACCACCCATCTGCTGGACTGACAGTGGGGAGG
>NW_005267667.1:0-343 GCF_000412655.1 Myotis brandtii | reverse complement strand
CACCAGGGAGAGAGAGCTTGCAATACAGGCACCCTCTTAAAGGGCCACACACAAGATTTTGTTTGCAGCCACTCACCCTGGGTTTCAGCAGAGGGAGGGCAGAGCAGCCTACAGCCACATGAGAAATCAAAAGATACCCTGAAACAAATGAAAATGAGAACAAAGTAACCCAAGTCTGTGAGCTACAGGGAAAGCAGCCCTAAAGGAAAATTTATACCATTACAGCCTATCTCAAGAAACAAGAAAAAGTTCAATTACACAATATAACTTCACACTTAAAGGAACTTGAAAAAGAACAACACAAAGAGCCCAGAGTGAGCAGAAGGAAGAAAATAATAAAGAT
>NW_005267666.1:0-343 GCF_000412655.1 Myotis brandtii | reverse complement strand
ATAAAATGGAAACCAGGAATGACTAAAGAATTGACAAGGAAAAGAGAGGCATCAGACTCAACCTGTGGCTGAATTCACACCTACTGAAGGAGAAATAGAACAAAGAGAAGACTATCAAGTATTTCCTGCTACAGGCATATGAAAGAATCACTTAGAGATTTTGGAAATTAAGTATTGAAACTTTAGTAAAATATCTCAGTAGACGGACTGAGTACCAAAGTGGACACTGCTGACAGATAACTAGAAAGCTGAATGATCTAGTAGATAATAACACAAACTGAAAAACAGATGGGAAATATGAAAGAAAAGACAAGAGAACTGAACAACACGAACAAGTTTAAAC
>NW_005267665.1:0-343 GCF_000412655.1 Myotis brandtii | reverse complement strand
TATAAAACAAAACCTTTTCTAGAACAGCAGATTGTGTCTCTAGATTTATAGAGCCAAACAATGCCTGGCACTCATCCAGAGCTGACAATCGTTCATGCTCCCATCATCCAAAATAGAAAGACCTTGTAATACACAGGGCATTGTATAGAGTCCTCGGTAGCAGCAAGCAGAAATTAGCCCTTGACTTCAAGGCTGATTTGGACCTGCTCTAATTTAAAAAAAAAAAAAAGTAAAAAAAAAAATGTAAAAGCAAACCTTAGAAGAACCAAACTGATCCTAAGTAACGTAACTGCATGCCTGAACAAAGTCCAACATTCTTTATAGGAATACAACAAAATACACA
>NW_005267664.1:0-343 GCF_000412655.1 Myotis brandtii | reverse complement strand
GGTCAGGTCTGCCTGGTGGAAGGAGATGCACCTGCAGGCTGGAAGGTGAAGGTAGACTCCTGCTGCTCAGTCCTCCAGGCCCCACTGTATTTGCTGTTGCACAGTGGTGTTGATGTCCCCATGTATATTGAATCGAGGGTTGAAGTTCAGGTACATGTCTTGGGGGTGGGGGAGCACCTCACCCTGTACTCTGAGGCACTCTGGAGTTTGAGGTTCAGGTTTCTGGCAACCAGACCACAAACCATGACTGAGAACAGGAAGGTGGTCCAGGGGACTAAGGAACCAACAGTCTGAAGACCACCTGAGAGATAATAAAGCTCTGTCTTATATACTGAAATATTTA
>NW_005267663.1:0-343 GCF_000412655.1 Myotis brandtii | reverse complement strand
AGAAGCCAGCATAGTGACAGAGGGGTATTCACCTCTGGGTCCAAATAAAATGAAATTGATTCCCTCTCAGCAAAGGCAGCGCTGAATGGCCCTCCAGTGGCTCTTTACCTGCCTTACAAATCTACATTCAGGAGGAGTGAGGAAGACCAAGAATGAGAAAGATCGTTCCACAACTGAATGAAAGGACTTTCAGCTCCACAGAAGGCCTGGTAAATAGCTCATCTTTGTATCTCATGTTGCTCGCAGAATGGTCACCATTGGCAAAACAGAAACAAAAAGTTTTCTTTCTCTTTCCAAGATTTCATTCCAGGCACACACCACCCACCCAACATGAAAAAAAAAA
>NW_005267662.1:0-343 GCF_000412655.1 Myotis brandtii | reverse complement strand
ATTCTATAATACATCATCTTTATATTGTATTGTGTGTCCACCACCCCAAGTCATGTTACAGTAACATCTATGGTGCATGATGAAGCTATGGAAAACATGGAAAAGTGGATAAATTTGTGGATTCAAGAGATAACCCTGTACTTTCCCTAGAGGCAATGACTCAGTTTTAGCTAATTCAGTGTTTGCCACAACTTTATAAAGCATAACTACTACAAATAATGAGAATCAATTATACCTCCTCATTGGTCCCAAGGCCTCCAACCTGGCCCCATTATTGCTTGAGGGATCTTTCTACAACTAAAATCGAATCACATCACTGCCCAGTTTAAAATGCTTCAAGGCT
>NW_005267661.1:0-343 GCF_000412655.1 Myotis brandtii | reverse complement strand
TTATGAACATTATTCTGAGAGTGGGCGTCCGGGGCACACGTGGCGCAGGCTCTGTCCGAGGGCGCCGTCCTGGTGTGGGTGGTCCAGCTCCAGCCCACAGGAAGGGGAACGTGAAGGGGTCCGGGGCCAGCGATTTCCCGTAAACGTGTGGATGTCAGTTGAACACGTCCCAGTCCGTCCTGTTTGGTGTGCGAGAACTTAGTCACAGGATCTTGCACGCCACCTGTTGGGAGCCTGGGATATGCAGTCTCCGGGTGGGCAGCCAGCAGCGGAAGGAGCGAGATGGAGTTCATTGGCAACTAGCGGGCTGATATGGAAGGATGGGTAGGTGCTCACTAGGTAG
>NW_005267660.1:0-343 GCF_000412655.1 Myotis brandtii | reverse complement strand
GCTGAGCCAGTTTGGTAAGTAGAGTGTCTGCAGGCTCCTCTGCAGTTGCCCCCAGAGCTGTGGCCGCTGTTGGGGTGAGGCTGTCGTCACTCATTCACTAGCTGTTGGGGTTCGTGCCTCCTTGGGCAGGTCTTGTTTCTCCGTCGCTGACGCCGTCTCCGTTAACTTCACAGGTTCACGCCCTACGAGTGGTACAACCCCCACCCGTGCAGCCCTGACCCGGACGTGGTGGAGAACAGCTTCACTTTGCTGAACAGCGTCTGGTTCGGAGTCGGAGCCCTCATGCAGCAAGGTACTCGCTGCCCGCCCCCCAACCCCCCCGCACCCACAGTCCGTGGTGTCC
>NW_005267659.1:0-343 GCF_000412655.1 Myotis brandtii | reverse complement strand
GAGAGAGACATCAATCAGTTGCCTCCCATATGTGCCCAACCAGGGATTGAACCTTCAATCTAGGTCTGTGCTCTGACCAGGAATTGAACCCGCAACCATTTTGGTGTATGACACTCCAACGAACTGAGCAACCTGGCCAAGGCAGTATTTGATTTTAGAGACAGAGGAACATAGCATACAGCTGGGTTTAGCGAAGGCAGTGATTTGCAACAATGGGCTGTACATCAGCAACATCTCAGCAATTTTTGAAAATCCTGATGCCAGACCACATCTCAGACCAATTTAATAAGTATCTCCACAGAGAAGACTCAGGCATCATATCTTTATAGCTTTCTAAGTTATT
>NW_005267658.1:0-343 GCF_000412655.1 Myotis brandtii | reverse complement strand
CAGGCGGTGCAGCAAGACTCCTCACCAATCTCACTCGGGCATTACATTGGGTTTTCTCATTTAGGCATGGATCTAAGTCATTCCTCATTGGGAACAGTTCAAATATCAACCCTCAGTTTGCATGAAGGACTAACTCACTAGGATTCTCTTTATGCGGTGTGCCCAGTCATATAACCTGTCTCACTTACAGAAATAATTGTATGTGGTGCTCACATATTAATGAGCTAGCGGGAGCGCAATATAAACTAAGTTCTTCTGATTTAGGCTAATACTATTTTTTAAGGCTAATACTATTTTAAGGCTTATTAGGGGACACCAGTAACTTCACAACTGCAGCACAAGC
>NW_005267657.1:0-343 GCF_000412655.1 Myotis brandtii | reverse complement strand
TGACGGCTTAGGCCCTCTCCCTCCTATATTGATGAAAGACAAGATAGTAATAGAGCTACTTATTTGTATACATGCTTTTTCTTTTTAAGATCACAAACCAATTAAGGGCAGTGACTAAACTGTTATCTCTGAACAACAATGACAGTTATGACACTGATGCTTATGGTATCAATGATGAAAGGGTTTTTAAAAATAATTTTAGTGCTTCTTAAAAATTATGAATATATAATTTATGTCTATTCTTGAAAATTAGAAAATTAAAATTTACATGACTCATAGATAGCTAGAATTAGCCTTTTGGTGCCCTGGGTGTTTTGTTTTTTTTTGCCATAAAGGAAAAAAA
>NW_005267656.1:0-343 GCF_000412655.1 Myotis brandtii | reverse complement strand
CCTTTCTCTTTGAAATCAATAAAAATATATTAAAAAACTGAATTTCATAAAAAGTTTGCTCCACAAAATACTATGTTAAGAAGATGAAAAAACAAGCTACACAAGGGAGAAAATATTTGCAAAGCACATATCCTACAGAAGATTAGTATCTAGAATATATCAGGAATTCTTAAAATTCAACAATAAAAATAAATCCAATTACACAATAGGTAAAAGATAAACATATAGATTGCAAAATAACCACATGAAAAGATGCTTAATATCACTAGGCATTATGGAAATGAAAATTAAATCTACAATATCACTACACACAAAATGGTTAAAGTAAGAAATAGTGACAACA
>NW_005267655.1:0-343 GCF_000412655.1 Myotis brandtii | reverse complement strand
TCATGTATGTAGCCTACATTTTCAAACTGACATTTTCAGTAGAGGGAATTGCTGTTTGTGTGAGTAAAAATCCTTGGAAAGATGGATGGCAAGCCAACCTTCCCATCCACGTGTAATTACATTTGCAATTATGGGTGGCATTTCTGATTTGTTATGGTTGGATATGATATTCATGAAGGTTGAGCGAGGCATTTAGAAACTCAACTATTTGACTGGAGCACTTGAGTATCCATTTCTCTCTGATTCCCAATTCCTGGCAGTAGAAACACTGGGTAGAATAGTGGCAGAGATCCCTGTACACATTCCTCTAGAGCAGGGGAGGGGAACCTTTCTTCTGCCAAGG
>NW_005267654.1:0-343 GCF_000412655.1 Myotis brandtii | reverse complement strand
AGTTCAGGAAGCACAGAGAGTCCCAATCAAGAAGAACACAAAGAGAAGGACAGCACGACACATATATTTAAAATGGCCAAGATTAAAGACAAATAGAGATTCTTAAAGGCAGTCAAAGATAAAGAAAGTAACCATAAAGTCATCAGCTGATTTTTGCAACAGAAATACTTCAGGTCAGAAGAGATTTGAATGAAATATACAAAGAAATGAAAAGCAAGAACCTACAATCAAGATTGCACCATCCAGCATGGCTATCATTTCAAATAAAAAGCAAAATAAAGAGTTTATCAGACAAAAGAAGACTAAAGGAGGTCATTACTAACAACCCAGCATTGCAAGAAAT
>NW_005267653.1:0-343 GCF_000412655.1 Myotis brandtii | reverse complement strand
CCTCCCCACTGTCATCTTACCTAGACCGTGGCAGACAGAGCTGAACACGCTGCAATTGACCACCTTTGCCCTTTAGTTACTATGAGAAGCCCTATCTGATTCTGAGACCGGTTCCTGGAAGGGCATTCCACATGAAGAAGCATTTCTGAACACCAATGACACCAAAAAATTACTTGCTATGACAAACCATTTACTGGATTAGAGAGATCACGCGTGTCAGTGGGAAAGCTTTCAAAAAACTCACAGAAGCACGTGAAAATGTAAGGGTCTGATCCCTGATGGCGTTTCCCCACTGCAGGTGCGTGGATTTTCAGGCATTACCACTCTGAATGAGCTCAGCTCC
>NW_005267652.1:0-343 GCF_000412655.1 Myotis brandtii | reverse complement strand
AAAAAAAAAAGATGTGCAAAGATGCTTGAACATGTGCTTCGGTAATTTTAAACACTGCCTCACAATCTTGTATACAGTTTAATTTTTCTTAGCTAGTTTAAGCAAAGGTAAAAGTCTGCATAGCCTTCTTAAGAGAATTCTTATGGCCCACCTGTAGACTGAAGTGTTTTAGAGCTCAGAAAGACACTCCTCCATCAGAAAAGCCTCCCTCCTGAAAGAACACTTGCTTCATGTTCACTTTATTCACAAATACTTTACCTTAAAAATTGCAAATTACGCCCTGGCCAGTGTGGCTCTGGTTTAAGAGTTGGCCCATGCACCAAAGGGTCATGGGTTCAATTCC
>NW_005267651.1:0-343 GCF_000412655.1 Myotis brandtii | reverse complement strand
CATGGTTTCCAAGGCCAAGTCCCAAGTGGAAAGGAACAATGGATGAAATGTTTCTTCTTAAAAGATCTCAGTGAAACAATAGATGATGATTTTACATATTCAAGGCTATGATCCCAGATGTACTTTCCAATAAGCACAGAAAAATAGGAGTCATTTTGAACACTGTCAAACACTGTGATGGCCAGATAAATTTTGTCTTAATCACATTTAAGAAATGAGATGCTTCATTACAGTGTGGCTTCCCAATATTTTTCGTAGAACAAAATCAAACGTTGCAGAATTTGAAAGAACCAAAAACCATACAGTCCAATTAAATTTTCAAGTGAGAACTGAGTTCTCTCAA
>NW_005267650.1:0-343 GCF_000412655.1 Myotis brandtii | reverse complement strand
ATGTAATCCCCTCTGTCCAGGGTACGCACGTGTGGGGAGCATCCCACAGTGTGTGCGGCTGTTTTAGCTTTCCTTTTCCCACTTGACACTATACAGTCACCTTTGCACTCACCACCCGGTTCTAACATGGTTCTCAATGGGCCTGTCTACTGACTTGGGTGTATGCCTTCACATTAAGCATTGTTCTCACATTCATCAGATAAAAGTTTATTGGGTACCTACTGTGCGTGGCCTGAGAATCAGCAGGAAACCAAGCCCCACCCCCCACCTTGTGGAACTAACACTCTCAGGAATGAGACATGATAAACATGTGGATATGACAAGTTAACCATTCGGCCATGAC
>NW_005267649.1:0-343 GCF_000412655.1 Myotis brandtii | reverse complement strand
GAGGTCAGCCTGACCACAGGGTCATCACAGGTGTAGAGAGAGGTCATGGGACACAGCCCAGGCCAGATGGGGAGCATCAGAGGTTTGGATGTGGGGTAGGGGTTTTATCTGCTGTGCAATGGGAAGCTACTTAAAGGTTTCAGGAAATGATTATGTCTGTGATTTAAAGGTACTGTATTACATTCTGGTTATTAAGGGAAATTATATAATTTATCATTGATGGCTGTATAATATAAATAAAATGTAAACAAACTATAGGAAAATGAGGAAGCATAAGTTGTAACAAGTAGAAGATGTAGGTTTGATATAAAAACTCAGTTGTTTATTGATCACTTACTTGTTA
>NW_005267648.1:0-343 GCF_000412655.1 Myotis brandtii | reverse complement strand
ATAAACTGACTCAAAAGGGAAAAGTGAAGTATATGGCATGATGGGGTGAAAATTCAGATCAATTAAACTAGCTAACATAGACTGTGCTTATTTTTGTGCTAGCTTTCTAAGGGTTTTATATTTATTAACTTAATTTTCATTTCAACCTGTTACAGGTTAAATTGTGTCCCCCTCCCCCATCCCCCAAAAAAGGCTATATTGAAGTCCTAACCACCACTACCTGTAAATGTGACCTTATCTGGACATAGGGTCTTTGCAGATTTAATCAAGATGAGGTCTTTAGGGTGGGTTCTAATCCTATAAAACTGGTAAGACACACACACACACACACACACACACACAC
>NW_005267647.1:0-343 GCF_000412655.1 Myotis brandtii | reverse complement strand
AATGCCTCTTCCTGTGCTCTCCCTGCCTGAGCCCAACTAGTCCTGCAGTCCTGGCTACGTAGAGCATGCTTTATTTCCGTTACTATGCCCCACACCAGGTGTGTGCTGTTTGAGGAATTACTTCCTTCCTTCATTTGATATTGGAGTGACCCCTATGGGTCAAGTGCCACGAAAGACAATAGGAGGAATGAGATGCCAAGTTTTCATGGGTGTGTCCTTCTTGATTTAACCACTAGGGGACAGAGAGGGCCCAGGAATGCTGGGATCTGGTCTTACTCCTGCGTCCTGCAAACCCACCAGCGGTTTGAGGCCTGGGAGTGGAGGATCTTTTAAGAATTCTTGA
>NW_005267646.1:0-343 GCF_000412655.1 Myotis brandtii | reverse complement strand
AGTCTCTCCATGAAATATTTCTTAAATGCTTTCCTCCCTTCTCTTTGTGTCCTCACCAACATTGTTCTACCTCAGGCCCATTCTCTTTCCTTTGGAGTCTGTCGTGATGGACTCTCTGATGATGTTTCTCCCCAAGACACAGCCACCAGAACCTCTTTCCAAAAGCCTAGTCACATTGCTCCTCCGGAGCCTCGAGAACGTTCAGTGCATTTAGAGAAAAATCCAAATTCCCGGCAAAATAACTTAAGGCCTTGCACAAGTGTGGCTGCAGCCGATCTGCATAGCTTTATCTTCCATTTTATTTATCCACAAGGCCTGTGCAACTGAGCTTGCCCAAATGCAA
>NW_005267645.1:0-343 GCF_000412655.1 Myotis brandtii | reverse complement strand
TGAGTATCTTTCAAAGTCAAAGCTACAAACTGTGGTCTTCGAGTCCATTTTACAGATGCGGAAAATCGAGGGCCAGAGAGGGGAAGGCACTGGGAGCCTGTAGTGGCGGAGCTGGAATCGGCACAGGCAGGAGGCCGCTGGGTCCCAGCTCCCGAACACTGTCCTGTGTGACTGCAGCCTCTCAGGTGGCCTGTGTGGGCAAAGGCTTCGCGGCGGCTCACGGTGGACGTGATCCCTGCAGCAGGATGATTGTCCCTCGGAACTTTATGGAGCCTTTATTAGTGTCTGTACCTAGTTCTGTCGCTGTTGCTTATATAATACCAGTCATTCCCAGTCGTTCTGC
>NW_005267644.1:0-343 GCF_000412655.1 Myotis brandtii | reverse complement strand
GTATTTTAAAAATCCATGATAAACAAAATATCACAATTTTAATAAAAACAGAATCTGACCCAGTACTGACATCACTTACCTTACTTTCCTTACCTGGACAGACCTTGTGTTTATTTAAAATTTCAATATTTTATTCTCCTTGAATTTTTTGTATTTATTTTCATATAAAAATGTTACATTAAGACATTATTTATCTCAATTTCTGAGGTTTTGGCACTCCCTTAAATTTTGCACCTGTAGTGAATGCCTCTGTCACCTACTCTACTCTCAAAATAAAAACAGAGGACTGATTGGGTTCAGGAATACAGAGTACGTGCCGACTCTGACCAAAGCTGACTCGGTG
>NW_005267643.1:0-343 GCF_000412655.1 Myotis brandtii | reverse complement strand
TTTTTTGTGTTGGCTTTGTAATATTCCAAATGGGAAAATCATAAAACTTCTAATTACAGTCTAACACCAGCCTCAAAATCTCTACAGAGCGAACAGTTATAAGCTAAGATTATTTGGCCATTCAGCTACACTCTCCATCTGAACCCAGAGAGTAGTTCCAGGTAAAAGAAGGTTTAGTAAGATGAGCTTGGAATTCATAGAGGACTCTGAGTCCAGTCAAGTTATAACTACGACAGCAACACTTTTCTTAGATACAAATATAGATATTAAAGTCTGTAAAATACTACAAGACAGGACTTGGAATATAGAGGTAGAGTGATCAGACTACTTAAGAATCTCATAG
>NW_005267642.1:0-343 GCF_000412655.1 Myotis brandtii | reverse complement strand
TTCCACTCTCCCTAAAAATCAATGGGAAAATACCCTCTGGTGGGGATTAACAAAAAACACACAAAAGAGTGAAAGCTACTGAGACCATTCCCAGGTAGGCCTGTGTTCTGTAAAGCAACATCCCAGCAGCAGCCTGGCACAGTTCTAGGTGAGGGTCTCACCTTTTGTCACCTGTGCTTCATGTACTCTATTCTCCGTTCCAGGGCTGTCAATTTCTCATTTAGTGTTGTGAGTCTTGAAGGACAAGACATATCGAACGAGTGGAGAAAGTCCGCAATTTTCTTGACGCTGCTGGTGATGACTTCAGTGTACTCCCGGTTCGCCCAGTCCTGGCGAATTTCCC
>NW_005267641.1:0-343 GCF_000412655.1 Myotis brandtii | reverse complement strand
TCCCTGGCCCAGCCTCTCCTTGCTTGTCCTGCCATGCTGCCCACTGGTCTCTTTGAGAGTTGCATTAAACTCCAAGGTATTGCCTGTTTACCACTAACTTCCGGGCCTAGTGCGTACTGTTCAATTTATTGAATGCATGAAGAGGTCTCTTCTAAAAATATGCTTGCCTCTGGGAAGTAGTATACTTGAGGGTATACTTTGATTTGTAGTTACAACCTTAGCTGGAATATGTTAGCAGCCAGCTGAAAGCAAGACTAACTCAGGAAAGATGCCAGAGAGCAGGCAGATGTGCCAAATGAGAAGACAAAAGCTCCAAACCTAAAAACATGGGAGGAGCAGAAGA
>NW_005267640.1:0-343 GCF_000412655.1 Myotis brandtii | reverse complement strand
GACACTTAGGTTGCTTCCATATCTTGGCTATTGTAATGAACATAGGGGTGCATATATTTTTTCAAATTAGGGTTTTGGATTTCTTCAGGTAAAGACCCAGAAATGGAATTGCTGGGTCATATGGTAGTCCTATTTTTAAATTTTTGAGGAACCTCCATGCTGTTTTTCATAGTGTCTGTACCAATTTATAATCCCACTGACAGTGTACAAGGGTTCCCATTTTTCCATGTCCTCTCCAATACTTGTTTTTATTGATTTATTGAAGATAGGCTTTCTTACAGGTGCAAGGTGATATCTCATTGCGGTTTTAATTTTAATTTCCCTGATGATTAGTGATGTTGAG
>NW_005267639.1:0-343 GCF_000412655.1 Myotis brandtii | reverse complement strand
TTACTAATGCATTTCCCTACTTGGCATTTAGGTTGCTCCTAATTTTTCACTAATAAATGAAATGCTGCAATGAACATTCTTTATATGTATTTCTGAGTACAGCATGGGTCTTTTTATAGGATGGGTGCCCAGAAGAGAAACTGATGATGTCTTAGTCAGTTTGGACTGCCACATCAAAAATAATATAACCTGTGTGGCTTATAACAATAAACATGTATTTTCCAATGTTTTGGAGGCTCAAAATCCAAGATCACAGTGCAGGCAGATTTGGAGGACCCACTTCTTCATGGAAAGCTGTCTTTTTGCTGTAACCTTACATGGTAGAAGGGGCTAGCTCTCTGGG
>NW_005267638.1:0-343 GCF_000412655.1 Myotis brandtii | reverse complement strand
AAGTACTTAAAGTCAGGCAATGGTTAAGAGGGAGGGATTAGAGGAATAAGCCATAGAGCCCTAGGTGCCACAAAACCCTTCAGATTCACCTAGTTTCCTCCCCTCTATGGGCAAAAACTCTGTTTTGGCATTCACTTCCAATTGAGTGCCATGATGAGGTAGCGATCTCTTTTGGTTATAAATTTTCAGTCCTGGGCATTTGGTGGGGAAGAGGTTGGATCAATGCATATCCAAGGGTAACTTGGTCCGCTTACACATACATCAGCTCCTCACCCCCAAAAGACTGCTCTAAGAATATCCACACCCAGCCCTGGCTGTTGTGGCTCAGTTGGTTGGGCATCAT
>NW_005267637.1:0-343 GCF_000412655.1 Myotis brandtii | reverse complement strand
AATTATAAAAAAGACAAGATATAACAAGTATTTGAAAAAATATGGAAAAAAGGAAATGCTTGTGCAATGTTAATGGGTGCAACCACTATGGAAAACAGTATGGAGATTCCACATAAAATTTAAAATAGAACTACCATATGACCCAGCAATTCCACATCTGGATACTTACCAAATAAAACAAAAACACTAACTCAAACAGATATGTGCATCCATGTTCACTGCAGCATTATTTACAAGAGTCAAGATATGGGAACAACCTAAACATCCATCGACAGATGAATAAATAATGAAAACGTGGTGTATATATATATGTAACAAAATATCATTCAGCCATTAAAAAAAA
>NW_005267636.1:0-343 GCF_000412655.1 Myotis brandtii | reverse complement strand
AAAGCCAGTTGGAAGAGACCCTTCCGTGTTAATGATGGGGCAGTTTGAATTACAGAAATGATGATAATAACAATAATGGAGTCCCACGACATATATGTTAACCTATAAGTTTATAATGATGTTAAATGAATTTAAATAGTCACACTTGGACAATAATATAGAACCAATTTGTTTTCTTAATAACTAGTAAATAAAAGAAAATAAGCATTTAGTCTTTTTTTTCTAAATGAGCTAAAACATTGGGTAACCAAATAATAGGTTACCTACAGTATGTCTTTATAGAGTATTCTAACTAATAAATAAGGAAAAAGTTAAAATGAGTGTTAATCAATACTGAATTATT
>NW_005267635.1:0-343 GCF_000412655.1 Myotis brandtii | reverse complement strand
TCATAGGTCAACGCTCAACCACTGAGCCGCGCCGGCTCTCATCATTGATGTTTCTGTCTCTCTGGGGGGGTGCTGTGGGGGCGGGGAGGCCGACACTGTACCACTGGTTCCCAAGGTTCTTCTGTTTGTCCACGATGTGTCTCCTCTCCGTCTCTTCCCCTTAGGACACGAGCTCCTTGACCGCCAGGGCCACAGCGCCTGCACCCCCGGCTCAGGGACAACGTGGTTACAATAACAGTCACTACTTCAGGACCCGCGGGGTGAGCGGACCCTGAGCCCAGCTGTGGGGACCAGAGAAGGCGGCCTGGAAGGGTAAGGGCAGCGACCTGGGCCGGGTCCCGTC
>NW_005267634.1:0-343 GCF_000412655.1 Myotis brandtii | reverse complement strand
TGAATTTCATGCACTGGGCCTCTAGTAGAATATAAAAAAATTATTATGGGTAATTTACTCACAGAAAGGTGGGGTCAGACCAGAAAAGATGACTCAGCAGTCTGCACAGACCTCTGTTAGAGTCCTGCTTTTAGAGTATACTCGGTACTAATGATTGACAAGGTGAAGGGACAATACATGCAGAAGCACGGGGCCATACCTCCTGGTGGCCTTGTGATCTCTACTTGCTTATAATCAACATGATTACAGGCTGATAATCATCTTGGTTGTCATGCCATTCTGGATGTTGCTAACAAAAATATTTAGGGCTACATTTTAAGGAACACAGATAATCATCAACTAG
>NW_005267633.1:0-343 GCF_000412655.1 Myotis brandtii | reverse complement strand
TCAAACCGACTGTCTACCTCTGTTTTTTGTTGTTTTGCTTTTTTAATATAATCATATTGACTAACTTTTTAAGTGTCCTTTCTAAGGCACCTGTTTTTGTTCAATCCTTAATGCGCGTCATTGACAGAACAGTGTAGTAACTATATTATGAATGAGAAAAAGGAGACAGAAGCTTAGTGAATTATGTGAGAGTGGTGGGAGCTAAGGCTAGGAGCAAGGTATTTGTATTTCTCAATCTCAGGCAATGGTGTGATATTAATAAGATTTCAGTCTCTTACCTTTTTTTCATCTCTTTCATTCTTTTTCTCTTGGAAGTTGATGAATTGAACTTAGTCTGGGTTTT
>NW_005267632.1:0-343 GCF_000412655.1 Myotis brandtii | reverse complement strand
CAAAAATAAATATAAGGCATGGTGCTATCTTCCATATTAATGGTTGTCATGTGGAAGTACATTATGGTCACAAACTGGCACCATTTAGTGTTCAATTTACTCATAGAGAGTTTTTCTATAACCTGCATGGTGTTTAAAATAATGAATCACATTAAAAATGAAAGGCTTCACCTAACATTTTAAGTTTCCACCTTATCTGACAAAATCTGATTTGTCAATACAGGACTTTGTTGGGGTTGTCGCCTTTTTAGTTGGGTTTTACTCTCTATTGTGCCACAGTCCTCACCATTGTCTATTGTTTTCAGTACTGAATTCAAGCATCTTATCACATTACATTGTTGAT
>NW_005267631.1:0-343 GCF_000412655.1 Myotis brandtii | reverse complement strand
ACTAAAAACAGAAATAAGAAAATAATAAAAGCAAGACTCCATATAAGAAAAATAAAAAGATAACCCAAATAACACAATGGAGAACATAGAAACTAAATAAAAAATTTATTAAAATGAAAATAAAATATCAAAGAGTGAGAGTGAAACAGGGTTGTCCCTTGGGACAGGGCCAACACATTCCAGAAGGGGCCCTTGAGCTCTGCCCTCCACAGGCAGCTGCTCCTCTGAGGCTGGTACCAGCATGGGCTCCAGGGAGGGTTCTTCAGCCAGCTGTTTTGGGGTCCTCCGTTTCGTCTGGGGCTGGCCCTGGCTCCTCACCTGCAGCTGGAGAGGCTGCTGGAGG
>NW_005267630.1:0-343 GCF_000412655.1 Myotis brandtii | reverse complement strand
TCACCTTGTGCTTTTGCGTAGACGGCCACGGCCCCATCGACCAGGCCCGCGTACAGGTTGCGCGGCGTGCAGGCCAAGCTCATGACCGTGGCCTTGTCGGGGGTGAAGAACTGCTGCAGCCGCACTTTCTTGGCGCCTGGGCTACTTTTGTAGACGGAGATGCTGGAAGAGAAGGGCAGGCCATGAGCACACCTGCCCGCATGCACAGAGCCCGCGCCGTGGCCACAGCCCGGGCACAGCTTTCCACGGGACACCCACCCCCACTCCTTCCAGAAACACAAGCTGTGTCTTAAAGACTCTACCACTGTGACCTCTTTCTTGCAATTTAAAGGAGAAATGTAGC
>NW_005267629.1:0-343 GCF_000412655.1 Myotis brandtii | reverse complement strand
GACAGAATCAGAGCCCAGATTGGGGGCTGCCCACCCACTGGGCATGCTTGCCCCCCAGTACCTCCACCAAAATCATGGCACCAGGAGCTCCAGCCTTTAGTTCCAACCTGCCCAGTCCTGAAGCAACCCCCAGGGCACCTCAGAAGTGAAAGCAGAAGCTGAAGGTGAGTAGGTAGAAGTGGGAAAAGGAAGGCAAGGGTATACAAACCTAGGTTTTCTTAACCGGTGAGCCTCTGTTACATCAGTGGTAACATGGGCATGATGTTCTCTACCTCGCAAGGGTTGTGTTACTGTTAGGGGAAAAATTAGAATATTGGGGACCAGCTATAATTATCCTATATAA
>NW_005267628.1:0-343 GCF_000412655.1 Myotis brandtii | reverse complement strand
CAATTTGCATGTTTGTCTTTTATTAGTGTAGATGGATGAAAGAACAGGAGCATATGAACTGAGAAGGTGAATTGGTGGACTATTTTCTGTGACTTGTTCCAACTTTGAAAGTGTAAACTACAATTTATAAAGTCATAGATAAAAATATTATTGGTATAATTTCTTTAACATTACAATGTCATTAAATTTCATCGTGTTCTTGAAGGGATAAACTTTAAGATCTTTGTCATTTGTGAAAATATGTATATGAACTATTATGCCAGCAAAATCAATAAATGTTTAATTTCTTAGCAGTGTGAATTATTATCATGATAAGTATACTAATCTATGTTCTAACTTTTGT
>NW_005267627.1:0-343 GCF_000412655.1 Myotis brandtii | reverse complement strand
TCTTGCCCTCTAGAAAGAAATATATATGTGAATAGGAATCTTATCTGTTGTTTTAACAGCATTACCTCCAGTTCACAATGGTGCTTTGCTTGTAATTTCTCAATATATATTTGTTGAATAAATGATTGAATAATTCTATGAACAAATTTTAAGTGAACGTTACCAAACCAATCATGCAGGTAAATATTTCTTCTGGGAGGAAAAGTATTTGTCAGTCTTTTATCCATCTCCTAGAGCTAGCCATTTTTTCAAAAGGAAAAATCTGTTGATTCCTTCTCCCTCTAGGGAACCATGCATCATTTCTCTGAGGGCATTTTTAGCTCACAACAAAGTTGTCTTTATT
>NW_005267626.1:0-343 GCF_000412655.1 Myotis brandtii | reverse complement strand
TCTCTCTCTCCTTCCTGGGCACCTCAGGCTGTTCACATGGCAGAGGCAGGGTTCCAAGAGATTGAGAGGAGGCTGCGATCCCTCTTGAGATCCTGGATTAGGATCAACACCTCCTCATTCTCACCACAGACTTTTGGAGAAAGCAAGTCAAAAGGCCAGCACAGAATTACATGGCGGTGCAATAGGTTCCAACTCCTAATGGTGGTTGTTGAAAATTCACATTGTAAAGAGTGTGAACCTTGGACCCAGGTCTCCTGCCTCCCAGCCAGGGGCTCTT
The DNA here is from genome assembly GCF_000412655.1 of Myotis brandtii. Taxonomy (NCBI): domain Eukaryota; kingdom Metazoa; phylum Chordata; class Mammalia; order Chiroptera; family Vespertilionidae; genus Myotis; species Myotis brandtii. Next base: position 66 of record NW_005267626.1, on the reverse strand, counting down.
CCTGTCCTAAGAGTAAAGCTTATACTCCCACTCAAGCCTGGTCCTCCCTGGGGATGGGTGCCTGGG
>NW_005267625.1:0-343 GCF_000412655.1 Myotis brandtii | reverse complement strand
GTGACAATGCAGTTATTACTAAGGTGGCATTTACACCAATGCGATTCCATGCCACCTACTCTACTAGGGCTTTGTGGGTAATTTAGGGTTTAAAAGCATTTGAAATAGATATTTCACAATTTATTTTTATTTGTTTTTATTTTATTGCAGTTGCTTATAAAAATATTCCCCCAAGAGCAAAAGTAGACAGTCTTGAATCAGGAAAATATTAGCAGACATTACCTCAGGCTACTCTTTTCCAATTTGCCAAGTTTCTTAAAGTCTTGTACACCAGAAGACCCAAAACTAACACCATAGGACAAGAGAAATAAAAGCACAACAGATTCCATCACATGAAAAAAAA
>NW_005267624.1:0-343 GCF_000412655.1 Myotis brandtii | reverse complement strand
ATATATGTACATATATATTAATATACACACAAATAAATACAGCACACAAATAATCATTGAATAGACATATCTAGTACTGTGTTACACATAGATTACGGAGGTAAATATGGAGTGGCTACTGAACTGAAAGAGTTATCTAGTAGAGAAGGTAGGACATGTTCATACAGAACTAATATGAAAGAACTTCTAGTTAGCAGGGAAGGTCTCATAAAGGAGATGATATTTGGGCCTTATTCAAAAGCATATGTTTTTATTACCTTTCTTTGTTTCTTCCATTATTCTCTTAAAATTTTTTTTATTGTTTAGAGTATTACATATGAATCCTTTTTTCCCCCATTGACCT
>NW_005267623.1:0-343 GCF_000412655.1 Myotis brandtii | reverse complement strand
AGTGTTATTATTGTTAATAGCTGTAATAAGTACAATCAACAGAATTGTGCTGCGATATTAATCATGGTAAACAATCAGTATGGATGGTTATTTTCTGTAATAACAAGTTTACAGACAAGAGACTCTGCAGGGTTTCCAATCTCATCATTATTTACTCACTTATTTTATCTTCGCTTACTTATGTCATTTCTCCCATTTTCCGAATGCATGTTTTGGGACATGGCAATATTTTTCAAGCATTTATATGAAGTGATGTCTTCCTTAGAAATAATTAGGGACAGTGTTGGTTCCCAGCCTCCTCTAGTGTAATCTGAAACACACACACACACACACACACACACAC
>NW_005267622.1:0-343 GCF_000412655.1 Myotis brandtii | reverse complement strand
CAACATTGTAATACTTTTTAAAGGTTCTCCATTCAGGATTCCTTTTACCCAGCATTCTCTCAAAAGACGTTGATGTACCTAGCAGAGAGCTTTAAAGACAGATGCTCAATAAGTATTTGTAGAATTATATTTTCTAAGATCTTGGCTTATTGACTGTTATCTCCCTCAACAATTTATTCATAAAAAGTATATTTCCATTTAGAATCAAGTGAATGACTTAAAAGCACAAAGTTATTGAATTTCTAAGGAAGAATCATCTTTATCAACCCTGGCATATTTAATTATCTTTTATTTCATCCAGTATTCATACTTTTGTAAGATTGTCTCATTAATAAACAAGTTC
>NW_005267621.1:0-343 GCF_000412655.1 Myotis brandtii | reverse complement strand
CAGGGGAGACATGGAGTCAGGCAGAGTGGCCTCCAAAGTCTGGGTGATCAGGGATCAGGTGTCAGCTAGCCGGTGATGTGGGGGGAGGAAAGGGGCGCCATTGAGAGGAGATCCCTGCCCTCTTAGCAAGGTTCAAGGGTGACTGTCCCCTCCCTTCTCTGGGACCTTCCTTGCTTGGGGATCCAAATCCTCACCGTCCCCACACACCCTTCCCTTGCAACCAGCACTTGCCACCTTCAGGGAGCCAGCAGCAGCCAGCCCTGGGGAAGGGGTGAGACACGGTGGCCTTATGGGCCTCTTCAATAACTGAGCCAGGCACCTCCAGTCATCCCTCCCTGTGTAC
>NW_005267620.1:0-343 GCF_000412655.1 Myotis brandtii | reverse complement strand
CAGAAGGCTTTAGTTTGATCACTCTGTTCATTAGGCACAGCTTATATTATACCCATTCCTGTAGGCCAGAGTGCTGCCAAGCTTTCCATCTCTACTAACCATTATCCCTTTCCTCTGATGTCTATGAAAATTGTCCTTAATTTTCTGAAACCCCTCACTGGCCACCTTATTAAAGACTATGAAGCATCTGTTAATAATTTTTAAGGTACTTTAAATTTTAAATTATGCTGTCCCCACATTCACTGCCTAGTTTCAAAGATAGACACACATTTTAGTTTTAATTATGAAGCACCCTGCTCTTGTTACCAAACTCTGCATCAGTTATCTATTCTGCATTAAAAAA
>NW_005267619.1:0-343 GCF_000412655.1 Myotis brandtii | reverse complement strand
GTGAAAAGATAAACGTCAAAGAGGAAGCCGGGCCTTGACCTCATCAGATCCTGAATTTGCTGGTACCATTATCTTGGACTTCCAAGTCTGCAGAACTGAGGGAAATAAATGTTTATTGATTATAAGCCCCCCAGTTTATGGTATTTTTATTAGAGTAGCCCTAAAGGATTAAAAGACACTGTGATATATGTATTTTTATATTAGCCTTGGATCTTGGTTAAATAAATACACACCCTCTCCTGGTTTTATTTTGTATACCATATGTAGCATGTGGTGTGGTGGTGTGTGTGTTTTTCACCTATCCTATATAACAATGATGGCGAACCTATGACATGCGTGTCAG
>NW_005267618.1:0-343 GCF_000412655.1 Myotis brandtii | reverse complement strand
AGTGCTGCTCCCAGGCCAGGAAGGAAGGAGGTGGCCACCACCACTGGGGGAGTTAAAGAGTGAACAGAGCAACCACACCGGGCAAGGGCCATGTCGTACTGAGAAAGCCTCAGAAGCAGAATTCTGGAGCAGAGGTTGGCCAGGGAAACTGAACCTCAATGTGAAATACTGGGTTTGATGTGAAATGTCCAACAGTGCAAAGGAAGAGAGACTCACACATGGCATTTACACAACAAAAGGCAAAGGTGACCCAGGACCAGAGCACTTGGGGACAGGTGGGCCTCGTATTTAAATCCCCAAGTGACATGCATTTACCATATGCATGTGTCTATATATGTGAATG
>NW_005267617.1:0-343 GCF_000412655.1 Myotis brandtii | reverse complement strand
CTCCCGAGCCGCAGTTTGCCGACCACTGGCCTAGGTGGGTTACTGCCCTGACTGCTGCCCTCACACGGCTTACGAGTCCTTTATTCATTCACAATTCACTCGTTACACGGATGTTCAGTTATTTAATGGGTTGGCTTCAAGAATGAAACGGGTCCTATGCCTCACCTTACTAAACCCTGCAACCAACCCCTGACACCGGTACTGCCACCCTCTGCCGTGGCGGGTAAGGGAGCGGACACTCAGAAAGAGTAAGTCCCGTATCCCAGGACACAGCTCATAAGTGGTGGTGGTCGTGGCAGGGGCCTGACTCCGAGGCCATGCCCTGAACTGTTCCCTTCCTTCT
>NW_005267616.1:0-343 GCF_000412655.1 Myotis brandtii | reverse complement strand
GTCGATTTGCATATTAGCCTTTTATTATATAGGAAATATATACATATTGAGCATATGATAGGTATGTCCATTATCATACCTATATATGATATATATATCATATTATTAAAGGGATCTGTGATTTTTTAAAAATTTTCCAAAACTCCAACCTACATCTTCTGTTTCTTAGAATGAATGCACTAACAAAGTTAATCTGTTGTTCATACAAAACTAAGTAAGATCCTTTAGAAAGAGAGCATTTGTCTACGCATCTTGGGAGATTGATGTGCAACTTTTGCATACTTAGCTGTGAGTCACCTTTAAAAGTTGCAAACAGACCATATGCTCCCAGTTCCTTAATATT
>NW_005267615.1:0-343 GCF_000412655.1 Myotis brandtii | reverse complement strand
GCACTGAATCAGAATCTGCTTGTTAACAAGGTCCCAGGAGACTTGTGTACATTGAATTTGAGAAGCTCTGTTCTGCCAGGTCTATCGATTCTGAATCATTGCCCTCTGCAGGGATGGAGACCGTCTCACACCTCTGACAGGGAAGATGCTCCGGGCCCCACTTTTAAAGTCCCCTTATACACTGGTGCTGCAGCTCAGCGGGCCAGGCAGCCCTTCCAGGGCTACAGCTGTCCAGGAAGAAGTTTGAGGTCATGTTTTCACTGGTGCGATGTGGAGTCCTAGTAGGTTTTGGATTCTACTCTACCACTTTCTTTTAAAAAATATATATTTTTATTGATTTCAG
>NW_005267614.1:0-343 GCF_000412655.1 Myotis brandtii | reverse complement strand
GTATCTGCCTGTGCAGAAGCTGCAGAGCCACACCCTGGTCAAAACATGGCACACTGCATCGCACTCAACCCATCAGCAGCTCCCCATGGCCCAAACGTCAGATCGTTTCCGGAAATTGACTTATTCAAACGACCTCCTCTGCTAACCTCCTGGCTCGAGCTTTGCCCCAAATCCCCCCGGTTCTGGGAGGACTTTGTACCCCACAGTCACTTTAGGATGGTGCCCCAAGCTCTGATACCAACAGTAGCTATGGAAACAGAGGGTTATAGAGTAGAAGGCATAGATGTTATGACAAAATCCAACACAATACTCAGTGTCTGCACTTAGTGCTAATCTATAGATA
>NW_005267613.1:0-343 GCF_000412655.1 Myotis brandtii | reverse complement strand
TGCCTATTTAATTAGGTTTGGAGGTATCAAGCTGAAAGTAATAATTCATGCAACTAATGACACAATCAGTATCCAAAAATATTTGGTGAAATTAGAGGGAGAGGATGACGTTTGGTTTTTACTAACTCCACAGAGTTAATAACGGTTACCATTAATGTTTTATGAAAATAACAATCAACCAAAACCCCACCACTGCCATGTGGGAGGTAAAACTTAGCTGGAAGTTGGGGTATCAGGGAAACCTATACTTAGATGTGTAGTTGACGTTCAGATTTTAGAAGTAACTCTGCTATTTCTGCTGTGTGGTCTGGATATTTCTCACAACTTGCTTGAAATTCCTTTT
>NW_005267612.1:0-343 GCF_000412655.1 Myotis brandtii | reverse complement strand
GGCAACACCATGCCCTGCTGCTGGGAGCTAGAAGGGGGCACTGGGCAGGGTGTACAAGAGGGATTTCTGGGTGCTGCCTACACACGTGCCACCATACTCATAAGTGGACTAGTTTTCACTTACTGAGCTTTACACTTATGATTTGTGTACTTTTCTGTAGGTATGTTATACTTCTGAAAGTTTCTTAAAACATTATGGGAAATGACCAGTTGGGTATGGTACATCGAGTTACCTCTTTTGAAGAATTTTGTTGTAAACAGAGAGAATTGGGTCGTCGCTAACAGGAAAAGTGATGTCAAGAGCATTTCTTTAAGTGGGAGAAATGGTAGTATATTTTTATGCT
>NW_005267611.1:0-343 GCF_000412655.1 Myotis brandtii | reverse complement strand
TCTATTCACTGAGCCAAACTGGCTAGGGCTGTAGCACATTTTCTGTATCCATTCATTCACAGTAGGCACTTAGGCTGTTCCCATATCTTGGCAATTGTAAATAATTCTGCAATGGACATAGGGATGCATATATCTTTTTGAATTAGTGTGTTAGATTTCTTCGGATGAATACCCAGAAGTACAATATGATCAGTCTGTCTTTAATTTTTTGAGAAACCTCTATACTGTTGTTCACAGTGGTTGCACCAGTTTACATTCCCATCAACAGAGCACAAGGGTTGCCTTTTCTCCACATCCTCACCAACACTGGTTATTTGTTGATTTATTGATAATAGCCATTCTA
>NW_005267610.1:0-343 GCF_000412655.1 Myotis brandtii | reverse complement strand
GAACTCCATTTCAGGACAAAATTCTGAATTAGTTAGGATTACATTCAGTTGTGTCAGAAAACCCATAATAATGGTGGGTTTTAAAAGATAAAAGTGTATTTCTCTCTCATGTGGAAGTTCAGTAGGTTGTCTGTCTATGCTGGCTTCACACTCATCCAGGGCCCGGGCTCCTTCTAGTTGTTGCTCCACCTCCTTAACATGCCGCATCCACTTCTGGGACCAAGATAGATCTTCCCAGCCAACTGCACTCTCCAGTAGGAAAAGAAGATAAGAAATGGTTGCGAGACTTATTGTGGCGATCACGTTGTAAGGTACATAAATCACTGTGCTGTACACTTGAAAC
>NW_005267609.1:0-343 GCF_000412655.1 Myotis brandtii | reverse complement strand
TTTTCAGTCCCTAAACTATTCCAATTTTCAGAACTCCCTGCAATAATTATTTATTTCTGTTCCCAAGTTCCTTGCTGTAATTTACCTTTTGTAATTTAATAGGTAAATATTAATAATGCTTTAAATTTTTAAATTAAAATTTTTTTAATGCAAGCAGAGCTTCTAACCCTTGCAAGCTCTAACTGGTCGCCTATCATACCGTAACTTAGTGTGAAGGGGAGAAATCAAGACTCTTGAGTACTCCGGGCTCTGCCTGGTGAAGTACACTCAACAGACAGATGGTGCCGTGCCAATAACATGGACCTGGGTTTACTCAAACCAATGGGTGCCTGTCAGGACTAAT
>NW_005267608.1:0-343 GCF_000412655.1 Myotis brandtii | reverse complement strand
AAGCTATTCTTCTAAGCAAAGGGAAGAGCAGAAACTTCTTACTAAGTACTAGGTTCTGATTACAGAAGATATTGTCTACCTTCGGAGAAAGTATGAAAGCTTTCTTGGAGAAATGTTATGTTACTACGAAATTGGAGGACAATGTAACACTAGTGGACATTTTTTTTTCAAGTGAGCATTACTGAAGACATGTCTACTAGTAATAGTGCAGATCTGTGGATCTTTAGCTCTTATTGTTATAATTGTTAGCAGAGACCGTCCGCCACTCTACAAAGAATGAGAAGAGCATCACAGAGTAATTCTAAAAGAATATGAAATGCCTTTAATTCTAAATTGTTTTCTA
>NW_005267607.1:0-343 GCF_000412655.1 Myotis brandtii | reverse complement strand
AATGTGCAAAGGAGCTGAACAGAAATTTCTACAAAGATATATAGAATGGCCAATATGCACATGAAAAGCCCAACATCATTAATCATCATGAATATGCAAACCAAATACATATATAATACATTTACATATATGCATATTTAATTGAGTGCAGGTAGATTATATTCCATGTTAATTTCTTTCGGGGCTACTAAAGGGATATTAGAAAATATTTATTTTAAAAGGGACATTGGGTCTGACAGGTTTGAGACCCACTGATGCAGCAGATAGCACAGAGGATTATCTGTGATCAGCATATGGCCTTTTAGATTAGAGTCAGGGTTTTTTTCTGTTCTGTAACAGCTTC
>NW_005267606.1:0-343 GCF_000412655.1 Myotis brandtii | reverse complement strand
TCTCTCTCTTCCTCTTTCTCTAAAAATCAATAAAAACTAATCTTCTGCTGAAGACTTAGAAAATGAGAGATTGGTTTAATTTATTTGAGCAACAACTTTCTTGTGCCTTTCTTTTGTTTTTGGTATTTGCTTGTTTCACCCTGAGTATTTAACTTTCTTTCTATTTTATTATTTTTCCCTTTATTGACCATATTATGGATATTTTACATTGATTATTATTTTATGGAAGTAATTCCATTTTTATCCAGAAAAACACATTTTATGGAGGCCTCTGAGTTTATATTCTAATGAAGAACCAATAAAATACTTGCCAGGATTCTTGACAAAGCACATTTTGAAATTT
>NW_005267605.1:0-343 GCF_000412655.1 Myotis brandtii | reverse complement strand
AATTAACCAATGCTCCCCTCCCCCAATAAATTTAACTTTTAAGAAGGCAAATATAAACTCTTAGTGTCATTATGTACACAGATATGACCTCAGGGATACTGCTGGTGCCTTAGCACAAATCAAGGTCTTGTTTATTTTGATAAAGAAAATGCTTTACATGACTATTTAAGAATCCTGATCTAAATATGAAAGCAGTATTGAGCCTTCTGCATTAACCAATACAAAAGGAAATCACAATCTACACCTATTGTAAGTCTGTAACCACATTAAACTACCCTGCAGAATGCACCACTGACAGAATAATTCCATTCACAGATAAACCAATAAAAAGTTCTAGTCCGAG
>NW_005267604.1:0-343 GCF_000412655.1 Myotis brandtii | reverse complement strand
CGAGCTGGTGGCTGCGAGCCAGCACAGAGACAGAGACAGCAGGCTCAGGCCACACACCGCCCCATGGTGACCTCTGACCCGCCACCCCCCGTCTCCCCGGGACACCTCGCGCTGTTCGCACGGGGCTCTGGCTTTCCTTCGACCTGCGTGTTCTCTGCGGCCAAGTCCCTCCCCCAGTAAAGCTGCCAGTTGCCTCGGCTGTAAAGCTGCCCACGTGGGGCTTCTGCTTAAGCAGCTCAGGGCCACTCCCTCCGCATCCCTCTCCCGGGCTTCAGACCAGAGTCCTCGGGCAGGCGCTGCTGGGTCCCGGGGCCTGGGCCGGGCTGGGCGAGGCTGCCTGTGT
>NW_005267603.1:0-343 GCF_000412655.1 Myotis brandtii | reverse complement strand
CAGATCCCTTGAAAATACAGAATACAAACCGTGTGCCCAGGATGTTCTGAGGGAACGGCTGCTTGTTCTACGTGTGGCTCTAATTCTAGTGTCTCTGCGGTTGTAGGGTTTGAGAGTGGCCATCTATTTTCCTGTGTGTGTGAGCACATGTCATTTGTGTTTCCTTTACAAAGGCTTTGCCTTTGGGTTACTTAGTCCCTTCACTAAAGTTTTGTGTCTTTCAAGGTAAAGTTTACCTTTGGAGAATCGTGTTTTCGTTTTATGAAAATTCTTCTCTTTGGTTGTCTCCTGCATGAAACTACACAGTTTCTATGTGTGCAAATTGCATTTTTAACCTTCCTGG
>NW_005267602.1:0-343 GCF_000412655.1 Myotis brandtii | reverse complement strand
GTGGTCCTGAGCCTGCCCTATTCGGCCTGTGACCTCCGCACAAAGGAGAGGTGGTAAAGATGCTTAAAGAGCAGAAAGGGGCCAGTTCTCCGAGCCCCTTGCAAGCCCTGGTGAGAAGTGTGCATTTAATGCAAGTACTGGTTAAACCCTATGAAACTAAGATTTCTATGGGCCAAAACATTATTGACAATCTCATACGGTTCAACCCAATACAATCAGAAGCCACTGCCCGGTGACAAGCCACTGGCTGATTTTAAGCAGAGGCTTAACCCCTCTGAGCCTCATTCTCCAGCTCCCACATTGGACTAAACCAGTGGTTGGCAAACTGCGGCTCGCAAGCCAC
>NW_005267601.1:0-343 GCF_000412655.1 Myotis brandtii | reverse complement strand
TTTGTTTAGAGCAACTTAAAATTCACACCAGAATTACAGGGAAGGTACGGAGATTTCCCATATACCTCCTGCCCATACAGATGCATACCCTCCCCCCATCAACAACACCCTTCACCAGAGTGGTACCTTCACCAGAGTGGTACATTTGTTACAGTTGATAAACTGATATTGATTACCCAAAATCCATAGTCTACAGTAGGACTCATTCTTGATGTTGTGCCTTTTATAGGTTTGGACAAATGTATAATGACCTATAATCACCAGTATAGTATCGTACAGAGTATTTTCACTGCCCTAAAGGTCTTCTGTGCTCTGCCTATTCATCTCTGCCTCCCACCTCTCC
>NW_005267600.1:0-343 GCF_000412655.1 Myotis brandtii | reverse complement strand
TGTGTGTGTGTGTGTGTGTGTGTGTGTGTACAGGTATACTGGTGTGCACGTACAGGTAAAAACAGTGTATATAGGGCCCCATACCACTGGGGACTTGGAATGTATCCCCTATGGCTAAGGGGGAACTACTGTATACTCAAATAAATGCACGTTATGTGAAAAGATATGTTAACATCGAGCCTATGTTTATAACAATTTACTATAAAACACATTTAAACCGATCACTATAATGCAGATTCCAGACAAGGAAAAGTTGCTCCACAGATACAGCTCTTGGAACTGAGCGGTTACAAATCTCCAGATGCTAGAACTGCCTGAGAGTTAACCCTGAATCCCCCTACAC
>NW_005267599.1:0-343 GCF_000412655.1 Myotis brandtii | reverse complement strand
CACGAATCTGTGCACCGGGCCACTAGTAAAACATAAACAAGCAAAAGTAAAATAAATAGAATAAGGCAGAGAGGGTCAATTTTAAATAGGAAGGCCATAGAAGCCTCATGGAGAAGGTGGCATTTGAACAAGGACCTGAGGAGGCATAGGAGAGCTCCAAACAGATACCAGATGGAAGAGCTTTCTGGGCAGGCTGAATGGAACTACAGAAGTTCTGAGACAGTAACGTCCCTGACAAGTTCCTGGAATAGCAAGGTGACCAGTCCGGCTGGAGCAATAAGCAATGGGCAGAGAACTTAAGTTGATGTCAAAGAAATAATAGGATCTGGTAGAGGAGGTCAGA
>NW_005267598.1:0-343 GCF_000412655.1 Myotis brandtii | reverse complement strand
TTTTGCCCACCCCCTGTATGCAGAGAAAGACATCATCTTAATGATTCTTGAGTGTCCATAGTGAAGTAGGTGCAAATATGCACAAATGAAGGAAGGAAGAGGCCTCCTGGGTTTGAGAAAAGCAGGGAAGTGCTTGGGATCCTGCTTCATCTATATCCTCCCTTCAGAACCCACCCTGTGCTCCCCTTTCCTGCAGGCCGATTTCCTTCCACATTTAAGCATTTGACCCCTGACAACTTCACAGGCTGTCTTTCCAGAGCTCTCTAGACATTCCCAGTTCTCTGATCGCTGGCTACACGCTTTGTCTCTCCTCCCCAACAGAGGATTCTTGCTCTTAAATCCT
>NW_005267597.1:0-343 GCF_000412655.1 Myotis brandtii | reverse complement strand
TAGGGCTCCGCGCAGGTGGGAGCGGCCGCTGGACCAATGGCACAGGTGCTTCCGCCCGGTTGCTGCGGGGCAGGGCCCCTTTCTCCACCCGGAGGAGCGGCATCTGGACCCTGAGCAGCCATCTGTCATCCCTCCGGATGAATCTGGAGAGAGGAAAAGTTATATCCATTCTCGCATCTCATCTCCGGGTTTCTCCACAACCCCCAACCCCCTTTTTAAAAATGGCTGGATTTCCTTAAAAGCCTTGGGATGCTGAAGCTACAGAACAACACGTCTTAGAATACAAACGTGCTGGCCCTTGCGGTGCCTTTCATAAATGTGTGGTAGGCACTCACACGATTGG
>NW_005267596.1:0-343 GCF_000412655.1 Myotis brandtii | reverse complement strand
CACTTCTTCATCTCAAAGTGCAATGGAGCCCTTCATGTAACTGTTATCACTCGTGGCAATTTGTGTTTTACACTCACACATTTCCATTTTCCTCAGGTACATTATAAAAGTGAGAAAGTGCTGCAACTATGTCCTCAGAGAAAAACGGGCAAAGATATGCCAACCATTGCAGATGCTATATGTGACCCTGATAATGAAACAATAAATGATAAAGGACCCAGTAGCAGGCTTAGAAGGGCAGCAGGTACAGGTGGCATTTCCCACAAAGTGTGGTCTTCAGGATGAAGCAAGGTGACCTAATACCTGGTGTTGAGCTGTGCTTCCCAAACCATCTGTGGGGAAG
>NW_005267595.1:0-343 GCF_000412655.1 Myotis brandtii | reverse complement strand
CCCCCCCCTCTCCCTGACAGCCCTCCACATCCCTCGACCCTTTTGTCCCTCTGCCAGGACAGCCCCCCAAGCCCCCCTCCCCGTATCGTAACTCCCGAACCTCCCCTTGTGCCCCTCATTCCTGTGCCCGGGCCCACACCGCGTCCGCCTGGCTCCCAGTCTTCATGCTTGGACTGTCCTGTCCCATCTCCTGGGTCCCTCACCCTCCTCAGCCTGGACTGTGACGCCCAGGGTCCCTCTGCCTCGGGTTGATTCGTAGATTCCCCGAGTCCCCCCATCCCATGGCCTAATCTCTACCAGATCCAGGGATGCCCGTCCCCAGCCACATCTGTCCTCCAGGCCC
>NW_005267594.1:0-343 GCF_000412655.1 Myotis brandtii | reverse complement strand
TTGACTTCTGCTTTGATCTAGTTTGTTCTTGAAATCTGGTTTCTTATCTTCTAAATGCATATGAGGACGTGATTCATTCTCCATAAAAGTCTCTATTGTAGACAGTTTTCTTTTGGTATCAGCCATTTCTTGTTGCAGTTGTCTCACAAATGCCTGGTAAGATATTTCTGTTACTGATTTTATAAATCAGATTATTTTAAATTATGTTACTAATTGACTAATTATTGTATTGTTCTCCATACAAACAACTATCAACCTACTTTTGCCCTTGTTAGAGTCATATATTATTATCATAATGTTATGACAATAATCTATGACTGGAAAAATATCACCAGCTACATCA
>NW_005267593.1:0-343 GCF_000412655.1 Myotis brandtii | reverse complement strand
AGTTCCACGTGATGCTGAGACTGCTGGTCTGGTGATCATACGTTCGGAATCAGTGATATAGGGAGGCAAAACTGGCTCCGGAGGAAGGAGCCCTATATTCGGCCTAAATATGTCACTGAGTAGGAGTAAATATTTTGAGAAAATCATTCTCCCTCTTTGAGCTTCAGGTTCTACAACTATTGAATTGGTGGGGATGCTAGTGATAGAAACATGACTCAGATTGGCTTAATAATAAAGTGGTATTGATTGGTTTGTAAACTTGTAAAGCTCATTTGTCGGCATTTGACTTTCTGCGTTTCTGGCTGCAGGTTTTCAAACAATATCACTGGAATTCTGAGCCTTT
>NW_005267592.1:0-343 GCF_000412655.1 Myotis brandtii | reverse complement strand
CATGGGCTAATGCTCTATCCACTGAGCCAAACCAGCTGGAGCTTACATTTAAGGTTTTAACCCATTTGCAGTTTATTCTTGTATATTGTGTAAGAAGGTGATCTACCTGTAGTTTTATTTTTTTGCATGTATCTGTTTAATTTTACCAACACCATTTATTGAATCGACTGTCTTTACCCTATTGTATGTTCTTGTTTCCTTTGTCATGTATTAATTGACCATAGAGGTGTGGGTTTATTTCTGGGCTTTTTATTCTGTTCCATTGATCTATATGTCTGTTTTTATTCCAGCACCATGCTATTTTGATACTATGGCCTTGTAATATAGTTTGATATCAGGTAGC
>NW_005267591.1:0-343 GCF_000412655.1 Myotis brandtii | reverse complement strand
GAGATGAGAATGAGGAGAAGCAGCTGCTGATGCAAGGCCTGGGAGGAAGAAGAAGGACTGTGTGTGCTGGGGAGCTGCACGCACAAACAGGCGTAGCTTGCATGATGAGGACGCAGCCGGCCATGAATGAGGGAACAAGTTCTGAGAGGCATGGATGGGGTTTTGCACGGAGCTCCCATGCCTGTTTCTCAACATACAACCAAGAAGACCTTAGACTGGGTGAGCTTCAGACACGCATGGGGGTATGAGCATTGCTAGGAGGTGGTCAGCTGATGATCCACGAAAAGGCCTCGTGGCGTGGCATTACTTTGGTGACTATGCAGGAGGGGCTGGCCCGCTCCTC
>NW_005267590.1:0-343 GCF_000412655.1 Myotis brandtii | reverse complement strand
GCCCCCACACTCCATCTCTCTCCTTCCTATGCCAAGGAACAAGATGTTCTTACACTGAATCCTGAACATGTGTCAGTTTGTATTTATCAAAAGGAGAGAAAAAACGCAATGAAAATAAATATGAAAAAAACTTCTCTCCCAAAGAAGAATTTGGATGCCAGATGTATAGTTTAATTAAAAAAGAAAATTCAATTCCTTCCACACTTAATTGCTAAAGGAATCCCAGTGTTCTGAAACTGTGGGCAATTTTTGTTATTTTCTTTGATGTTTTCGGTATTTTCTAAAGTTTCTGTGTGTTCTTTTTCAAATAAGAAACTTAAAAGAAAAATGGCGTGTTTTTTTT
>NW_005267589.1:0-343 GCF_000412655.1 Myotis brandtii | reverse complement strand
CTCCCTCTCCCTTCTTCTCTGAAATAAAAATATATGTATTTTTAAATATACCAGCTGTCCCTGGTGATGATGGGGCCTCTGGGCCCCAGATGGGCCCACCTCAACCCCTCTGCTCCCTGGCGAGTCCAGCCTGGACCATTCATTCCCAAAGCTGTTTGTGGGCCTCATCTCATCTTTCCAAGCAGCTGTGAGCCAGGGCACTGCTGGTCACCCAGTTCACTGAGGAGGCTACGTGTGGGGAGATGAGGCTCCACCAGCCAAAGAAAACCTGGACTCAAGCACTGCCACCAACTTGCTGTGTGACCTTGACTGAGCAAGTGACCTCTCTGAGCCTCCTGGTAAA
>NW_005267588.1:0-343 GCF_000412655.1 Myotis brandtii | reverse complement strand
TTGCTATACTTTATTTAGTGCTTACTGGGTGCCAGATCGCATTAGGATTTTATAATTATCCTTGTTTCACAATGATATGTCTAGTAACCATCTATCAGCGAGCAAAGTTATTGTGATATTGACACATTTCCTGTGCTGCACAGTACACTACATCCCTCTGGCTTATGTAATTTATAACTGGAATTTTGCATTTCATATTCTTTTATTTCACCCATCACCTCTGCTTACTGTGCTCTAGCAACCACCAGTTTGTTCTCTGTAGCCATGGGGTCTGTTTCTGTTTTGTTGTTTTAGATTGAACCTATAAGTGAGACCCTATGGCAGTGATGGCAAACCTATGACA
>NW_005267587.1:0-343 GCF_000412655.1 Myotis brandtii | reverse complement strand
TCAGCTGTAATTTGGGATCATCTGGTCAGTAATTGTTTCTTCTCAGGTCAGTAATTCCCCAAGGCTGCCTCCCACAGGCAGCGACAGCATTGGGTAATGTTTTAGAAACACATGTTCTCAGGCCCCACCCCAGGGCTGCTAACTCAGGAACTCCAGGCGTGGGGAACCGCAAGGGGTGCTTGTTGGAACAAGCTCTCCAGGTGACTTGGGGTGCCGGGAGTGGGGTGGGGAGAAACATGCACATGAGAGAATCAGGAAAGGCAGTCTGCTTTTACTCCACTGCCACCCGACCTCACAAACACTAATTTAGAAAAATCACATGGAGCGGTCAACGGATGGGGGC
>NW_005267586.1:0-343 GCF_000412655.1 Myotis brandtii | reverse complement strand
GGGAGAAGGAAGGTGGAACTAGAGAGAGAGGAAAGGAGAAAAGTTTTATTTCCTATGTGTGTTTTTATGCGGACTGTCATATTTACTGTTCAGCTTTTTGTTCCGAAGAGAATACCTGAGAGAGTTCCATGAATAACTTGCCAATAGAATGGCTGAAGTCAGTTGCTGAGTGATAGCACAGTCTCAGAAACAATTCCTGTGCCATCTCCTTCTCCAGTTTCTGGGTTGCAATTTACATCCTAGGGAGTTTATAAGTAATAATAAAAATACAAACCCAGTGATGGAACCTTGACACGAACATGCAAATGCCACAAATCAGGTAGGATACATCCCCACCATGCCA
>NW_005267585.1:0-343 GCF_000412655.1 Myotis brandtii | reverse complement strand
AATTCAAAATTGTTCAGTTGCTGACTAACCTAAGGAATATTTGCTTCATATAATTCCTATTTCCCTACAAGCAACTTATTTATTTTGATGTATAAACTATCAGAATAAGAACTGAGGCTAACGGTGGTCATTTAAGGCCCTGTCTTTGAGCCTAGTAGGCCATGGGATATAGGTATGATGCTGACCTTACAGGTACCTTTTTTAATTAGAACTGCCTAGAATCACGTTCTTTATTCTCATTTAAATTCTTATTTCATGTATACCTTGCACTTTCTTTCCCGCACATTGTGCACAAATTTTACGTAGCTTCCTTTGAGACTGAAACACTATTTCCCCCAGAAAG
>NW_005267584.1:0-343 GCF_000412655.1 Myotis brandtii | reverse complement strand
CTCCTCAGCTGTCCTGGATTTCTCTTCATCGTTATCTTTGGAATTCACTTCCATTTTCTCCTAAGTGGGGTTCCTATTTCCAGGATTCCTTGTCTCTTTCTTGGTGTTTTCCTGTAGGGTGCTAATAAATGTTTAAGGACCACCTCGGGGTGGGGTGGCAGCTGTGGAGAGGGAGGAAGCCCTAGTTTGTAGAGTTGTGTTTTCTGTGGTTATTCCCACTTCGGCTGATTTTAAGTGACCAATGTATGTTGCTAAACTTGGTCTATTAGTCAGTGTTCTCCAGAGAAACATAACATATGAATATATATATTTTTTCCTCAAAAATCATCCCTTCAGATAGATA
>NW_005267583.1:0-343 GCF_000412655.1 Myotis brandtii | reverse complement strand
AAAAATGTTTTAGTTTGAAATGCCCCACTTATTTTTGCTTTTTTTCTTATGCTTTGGCTAGCAGATCAAAAAAAATGGTTGCTTTTGTTGTGGAACTTTTCTTCTAGAAATTTTATACTCACAGCTCTCACAGTTACATCTTTAATCTAATTCGGGTTAATTATTGTGTTTTGTAAGTGTTAAGCTAAGGGTTCAATTTTATCCTTTTATAAATGAATATCCAGTTTTCCCAGCATCATTTATGGGGGGCTGGGGGTATCTTTTTTACAGTGTTTTCTTGGCTTTCTTGTTGAATATTAGTTGACTGTATATGCATGGGTTTATTTCTGTGCTCTCAGTACTC
>NW_005267582.1:0-343 GCF_000412655.1 Myotis brandtii | reverse complement strand
GGTGCACGAATCCATGCACCGAGCCTCTAGTATATGTATAAACACATATTTTGTATCTATATGCATGTATATTCCTAACTATATAAGGTTAAATTTCACATGAATGATTACATTTATTTCCTCTTTTGTTTTTCTTTCTGTACATTTGGTGGTTGTATTTTCCATATCCATTCTTTTAGTAGCTACCCCAGATATTTTAACATGGATACTTAAAAAGTCTAATGTTAGTCCATACCTTTACCTTCTTTTCAACTAAAGAGACATCAGAATGCTTCACATCTAATCATTCTTCTCTAAAATTATATGCTACTAGTGGCCCGGTGCACGAATTTGTGCACATTGA
>NW_005267581.1:0-343 GCF_000412655.1 Myotis brandtii | reverse complement strand
AAAGGGTCGCAGCATTAGGAAGATTGAGAACCACTGAGCTAGGGGGAGGGGAAGTGACTGCTTATTGGGTACAAGCTTTCCTTTTGGGGTGATAAAGCAGTTCTGGATCTAGATGGTGGGGATGGTTGTATACTATTTGAAATGTACTAAATGTCACTGGATTGTAAATTTTAAACCAATTAAGATGGTTAATTTTATGTCATGTGTATTTTACCATCATAAACAAATACATTTACACGCACACAAAATGCTCATGGAGTCTCTCCTGCGTGCCAAGAACTGTGCTCTGCATTTGGGACATGGGAGCAAATGAGACCAGTATGCTCGCTACCCTCCAGCAGTT
>NW_005267580.1:0-343 GCF_000412655.1 Myotis brandtii | reverse complement strand
AGGGTGCAGGTCGGGCTGAGGAACCGACACCCCGTGCACAAATTTCATGCACCAGGCCCCTAGTTGAGTTATAAAAAGCCTGCCTCTCCTGTTTTGAGCACTCTTTCTCTTTCTGAAATCACTGGAGTAAGCCAGCTGCCATGAGTAGGATGATGAGGTCCACATGTAATCACCTGAAGCTTCCTCTCTTCACATCCCCCAAGTGCTTGAAAGAAGATTCTCCAGCCCCTTCAGATAACTGCAGAGGCAGGTCAACAGCTTGACTGTAACCTAGTCAGAAACCCTGAGTTGAGGACCATCCAGCTAAGTCTTCCCAGTTTCCTGACCTTGAGAAAATCTGAGA
>NW_005267579.1:0-343 GCF_000412655.1 Myotis brandtii | reverse complement strand
AGTGGCTTTTCCATATGAATGGCCTGTCCTAGCTCAGCCTTCTGACTTTCCTAAAATCTCTCAAACAAGCAGTAGCTGGCCACAGCATGTCCCATACCTTTTTATAAGGGGCCCCAGGCCCAGCTCTATTAGCAACCTGACTTGGTTCACAGTGTGGTCTCTCCTGGGCAATTCCAACCCCAACCCAAGTAGCAACCATCTTCAGGTTGCTCTGTAGCTTGTGCCGGGTGGCCCCAGGCAGGGCACAGGCAGTAGATGTCTTTGCACCTCCTGGGAGGCCCCAGAGTAGTGCACCTCGTGGTCAGATTCAGACCACGCCAGATTACAACCCTACCACATCCAT
>NW_005267578.1:0-343 GCF_000412655.1 Myotis brandtii | reverse complement strand
TGTAGGATTTCACCCCTTCCTCCTCTTATGAGTTTCCTAATCTCTGAGTATCCAGAGTTCTCCTATCATTTCCTGAAAATCATGATACATCTAACCTTGGTCATGAATATCTGATCTCCCAGGATAGCAACTTGTATTTAGACTCATTTAATGGCCTTACAAGGTGACTAACTAACTAGTGAAATAAACTAAATATTGCCAATAGCTTATTGCATTCTGCCACTCAGGTAAATATATTTGTATTCTGAAAGGGTATTATGAGAAAGAATTTATGACAGATTTATATTCCTAATATAATTTTTATGTTTTTGCTTTATGGAAACCTGGTTTCCAAAGCAGTCTC
>NW_005267577.1:0-343 GCF_000412655.1 Myotis brandtii | reverse complement strand
GTTGTTTTGTTTGAAGATGTGTCCTTTTTGTTGTAATATCGATCGCCTTTACGAGGTTCTGTACCATATCCTGACCGATTGTGTTGGTAAGGTTTATTCTTTCTCGTTCAATTACTTGTTCATATTTCCGCAGTCGATGGTGTGCATCCGTAATCATTAGTCGTAGCATCTTGAATCCATTTTGACTGGCGAGTTTCCAAGCTTGAGGGTTATTGATCGGAGGTCGGTAGCGGACACTTTTCGGGAGAATCTGCCTCCTGATGCATTCGTGTAGAAAGAAGAGTTGTTCTTTTGTTGAGGCTTGCCGATGAGAGAATGTTTCCCATCGACGAGCCGACTTGAG
>NW_005267576.1:0-343 GCF_000412655.1 Myotis brandtii | reverse complement strand
ATGCTCAACCACTGAGCCACACCGGCTGGGCTGAACATTTATTTTAATCGCGTCTTTTGGGACGTGTTTATTTCCCTTAAAAAGGAAACAACAAACATGAATAGTGCAACACCCTCCCCCACAGATCTCCACGCAGACTGTTTCTGAGCGAGGGACGGGGTGGGCAGCATGGAGCTGAGGGGCGGTGGGCGAGAACTGCTCTCAGGCAGTGCACGGCATCGGGCCGCCGTGGAAAGCAAAACCCAGCCGCACCCTCGGAGCAGGAGCTGAGGGTTCGGCACGGACACCCGACCCCGCGCCGAGTTTGGAACAAATGCAAACAAAACTGATTTAGAAGCTTCGA
>NW_005267575.1:0-343 GCF_000412655.1 Myotis brandtii | reverse complement strand
GGAAACATCGTCTTCACTTGGGTTCTCGTCATCTTGCTCCTGGTTTCCTATTTTCCTGGCTGTTTCTTTCCATCCTCTGCTAGTTTTCCCGTCGCCCCAGCTTCTGCACCTCACCACAGCCTGCTTTCCCCACAGTCATCCCCATCTCTTTTTAAAAATTTGTTATTTATTTATTATTTCTTTTTTTTAAGTTACAGTTGATATTTAATATCATGTTAATTTCAGGTGTATAACATTGTGGTTAGACATACCTTACAAGTTGATCCCCCCTAATAAGTCCAGTGCCCACCTGGCATCATACAGGTTATTACAATATTATTGACTGGACTGGACTCTACATCCC
>NW_005267574.1:0-343 GCF_000412655.1 Myotis brandtii | reverse complement strand
ACATGCATTCACACATGAGCAGTGATACAAAACTGTTCATGTTGTTACACCTGGTACTTTATGAATCTTATATAAGAAAATGTGGTTATATTTCATTTTCTTGGATGCCTATTGAATAAAAATGTGGTCTGTACCAATTATTATTTCAACGCTGACCAAACCCTGTGAAGATCAACAGTTCTATTTCTCAGTCCACTTAGTAGGGTCTCAAATTAGAAATTTGATCCCAACTTTGCTAGATTGAGACAATGTTTTAAAAAATAATTGAAGTAATAATGAAAACCTTCCATCAAATAAAAGCAAAGTACCTAATGGGGTGAATTCTACCAGAATTTCAACTAAG
>NW_005267573.1:0-343 GCF_000412655.1 Myotis brandtii | reverse complement strand
GTAATACCTTAACCAATAAAGAAATTTTTAAAAAATTTTTTCGGCGGCGCACGGTCAGAACAAGGTTTTGGATGAAAAACAAAAAATCCCTGTAATCCCACTGACTTGTGTGAGAAGCCAGGGGAGCCGTGGTGCCGCGCACACACCTGGCCTTCAGGGCTCATGGGATCACACTGTATTGCACTGTGTTCCCACCACCAGTTCCCCCTGCGATGTCGCTGAAGGCTGGACTGGGTCAGCCCAGGAGCCTTCCTGAAGGAAGATGCCACGTGTCTGCATGCGTGTTCGCATGCACTGCCCCGCTGCATCCTCGGGCAGCCCTGTGAGGTCCGTGTTCACATGA
>NW_005267572.1:0-343 GCF_000412655.1 Myotis brandtii | reverse complement strand
CAGAGTGGCCGTGAGCCGTCGCTATGATGATTATTTTTGCAATTGTTCTTTGAAGCTCTCCTGTTGCAGGCGGCCTCCTCTCTGCTCAGCAGGTTTTTATCCTTGTTGAGTCACAGCCCTCGCTGCAGATTTCCGCCCTGCCCTCTGCCCTCCTGCCAGGCCAGGAAGATCAAGGGCCCCGGCTCCTGCTATCTTCTCTCACACACATTCTGAGATATGGTGGAAGGAGGCTGGGGCTGGAGGAGGCCTGGCTCTGCCTGCCAGTGACTCTCCTTGTGACCTTGGGAGAGTGCCTGCCCCTCTCTGGGTCTCCACTGTGGCCTGAGGGGAGTAATGTGAAGGA
>NW_005267571.1:0-343 GCF_000412655.1 Myotis brandtii | reverse complement strand
CACTGGCCATTTTGGGTGTTTTAACAGTTTTGTTTGCAATATGGGATACATATTTTGGTTTAGGATCAAATATGAGCTCCGAATTGAAGACAACTGTTTAATTTGGCCACTAAAAACCCTCTCCTTCAAAACAGTGTCTGTTGCATCATGCTGCCACCGTGAGTGAGCAGTGGCAGCGGCATGGACAACCAACTGGGACTGGAAGTGTGAGTCCAGCTGAAGTGGTGGTGGACAATGTATGGCTTTGGGGAGAGTTGCTAGGAAAAAAATCAGGATCAGCCTTATAGAGCAAAGACTGATGGGAGAAGACTGACCTTGGGTGGTGGGCACACAGTGCAAAATA
>NW_005267570.1:0-343 GCF_000412655.1 Myotis brandtii | reverse complement strand
ATTATATAGGTTTCAGGTGTACAATTCTATAATCCATTAGTATGTCAATATATTTTTTTAATCTTGTTATCGTGTCTGTGTTGTTTCCGGGACAGTGGTTTTCTTTACTTAAAAAGACAGGCTCCTTTAAAGATATTGTTTGAATCCCGGTTTCCCAGGAGGCCCAGAGTTGTTGACAATAGCACAGGTGAACTAAAGGACACAAAAGCTAGGCCATGGCTGTGGCAGGAACGCTTTTCTTCCGAAAGGACCTGCCAGCCACATTGTGTGGTTTGGTTGATAATCAGGGGTTGGTGGAATAATAAGCTTTGCCGAGACAGTAGTAAACAGTCGGTCACATGGC
>NW_005267569.1:0-343 GCF_000412655.1 Myotis brandtii | reverse complement strand
CATGAACCAGGAGGTCACCGTTCAATTCCCAGTCAGGTTGCAGGCTTGAACCGTGACCTCCCACTGGGACGACACTCAACCCACTGAGCCACACCGGCTGGGCTCCTTGCCCTATCCTCCCAGGGTCCCAGAGTCTTAACCATGACCTCCCATTCTCAGCAGACATGCATGCCCCTCCCCAGCTCGTTCCCCTGTCAGCCAGACCAGCCACGCCCACCGGACCCTAACCCTAGTAGGTGCCATGTCCCTGCCAGCCCACACCGTCATTCAAACAAGCACAGCTCCTCCTCCTGCAGGAACCAGGGGTCCTCTCACCCTCCTGTTACGACACAGCCTGCACCCC
>NW_005267568.1:0-343 GCF_000412655.1 Myotis brandtii | reverse complement strand
TCCAGGAGCCCAACAATCAGAATTAAGAATTGGTGGAAGGCAAGGATCTCTGCAGGCAGATCCCTAAGGAGCAGGCTGTTGCCAAAGGTAAAAAAATGGGTCAGGAACCCAGGGGGACGAGTCACAAGTTAAAGGGCAGGCAAAAGGACCCAAATCTAAGCAGACAAGGTCAGGCCCAGGGGCAAACACTGGGAACCTCTTTCTGGGGCAAATCAGGAAGTTCAGATCGCATGGACAT
Organism: Myotis brandtii; assembly: GCF_000412655.1. NCBI lineage: Eukaryota > Metazoa > Chordata > Mammalia > Chiroptera > Vespertilionidae > Myotis > Myotis brandtii. The sequence continues at coordinate 105 of NW_005267568.1, read as the reverse complement.
GAGCTTGAAAGTCACTTGTGGCTGTAACCAGACCTGGTCAGAGAGGGGATCCGAGTCTTGGTGGATTCTGCTGACCCAATGAAAGCACAGCTTTGAGGATGTCAT
>NW_005267567.1:0-343 GCF_000412655.1 Myotis brandtii | reverse complement strand
GCTGCTGCCTCTCCTGCGCCACTGGCCCTCAGCCCTCGCAGCTGCTGAAGCTTTGTCCAGAAGGACGTCCAGAAGACGTCCAGTCTAATCTGCATATTACCCTTTTCTTAGTATAGACTAGGGGCTCAATGCATGAATTCATGCACCTTTAAAGGAACTGTGGGCTGGGAGGCTGTGGTGGGCATAGGGGCAGGTCTCAGCTCATCCTCCACACCCCAGCCCAGCCCCTCCCACAGCGGCCCCCGGTCCCCTATCTGCCCGCAGAGTTGCTCCCACTGCTGCTGCTCCCTCGTGCTGTCAGAGCCGGCCCTGCTTGCACCTGCTGATGGCACGGAGCTATTGG
>NW_005267566.1:0-343 GCF_000412655.1 Myotis brandtii | reverse complement strand
CTCCCTCCCTCCCTCCCTCCCTTCCTTCCTTTCTTTTCTTTCTTCCTTCCTTCCCTTAATGTCCATGGTGTTCATGGTTCCCTCCATTTTCCTGGCTCAGCTTTAAGGTTTCCCGACAAGGCGAGGGGCCGTAGCCAGTGGCCTGCGGTTTAGGTCTGAATATTTTCTCCTTATTTGTCCATGGCCTTTGCTTTGTTTATGGTGTTTGAAAGCCACTTAAACACTGTCCATGGAGCCAAGGGGGTCCGCCTTCTCCTTTCTGCGCCTGGAGGTGAGCTCTTGTCAAAGGCCTTTCTTTGTTCCCATTTCCTGTCCGACCCCAGGCTGCTTACCTCCAGCCCAT
>NW_005267565.1:0-343 GCF_000412655.1 Myotis brandtii | reverse complement strand
ATGTAAGTTTTCCTTCACAGGAGATGTAAAATCAAATGAACTGACTCTCATCTTTCATGTCCCCTCTTGCCTACTGGACAGAATGCAAGCTCCTATCACGACACAAATGTCATTTACAACCTGGCCTGGCCCTGCCCAGCCTTTTTATTTTGCCTTCACTTTGTTTCAACCAAACCCAATGACTCACTTTCCTCTGGATCTTTCATGCATTTCTAAGCCTTTCTGTCTAAAAGTCCTTTGTCTGACATACTCCTACCTGTCCCTCATTGTCTCTTCTCTCTGCACATCAGTCACTGTCTGGAGCACTTGTATGTCTACCTGCCAGAGCAGTGGACACATGGGG
>NW_005267564.1:0-343 GCF_000412655.1 Myotis brandtii | reverse complement strand
TCTGTCTGGAGGCCCCGAGGAGAGTGGACGCCCCAGCTCTGAGCTCCGTGTCTGACCCCACGGGGGCCCTCCCCACGCTGGAAGGCACCGCCCACCTCCCCCACAATCCTGTGCTCCTTCCTTATCGGGAAGGAGTAGCCACCCGCATTGTGATGGGATCGGGGGTCATCGGGCCTTCGCACGCAGGGGACCTGCCAGAGGCCCGCGAGGGGGTTAGGATCCCACTGACGCGAGTGGAGCAGAGCAGTGGGGTCACCGGTCCAGGTGGCGGCCATGTGGTGGCTGAGGCTGGAGAGTCTGGTCAACCAGCTGTGGCCCGGGGGGTGGGGGCACCTGAGTCCCT
>NW_005267563.1:0-343 GCF_000412655.1 Myotis brandtii | reverse complement strand
AAGCCAAATGATGGATGTTGCTTTCTCTACATTTTACGTGGCTGGTCTAGGGCAAAATGACTACTTAAATCAAAAGTAGAAAAGGGAACTAGAGATATGCACTACATCAAAATGAAAAAACTCCTGTACATCAAAGGACACAATCAACAGAATGAACAGGCACTCTATGGGATGGAAGAAAATAACATGTCTGATAAAGGGTTACTATCTAAAATATATAAAGACATCTTACAACTCAACAAGAAAGCAAACAAAACAAAAAAAGGACTTGTGATAGTTAATTTTTATGTATCAACTTGACTAAGTTATGGTACCTAGATATTTGGTCAGAAACATCTGGATG
>NW_005267562.1:0-343 GCF_000412655.1 Myotis brandtii | reverse complement strand
TACCCTGTGTGTGTGTGTTGTGTGTGTGTGTGAAGTTTATATTAAATCATCCCTTATACACTATTTAGTATAACTATATGTTATGCCAGTAGTATGATGGTTTGGGAGAAGAATAAAGAAAATTTTCTAAACTTAGATGTCGCAATGCTCTCACAGCTTATGTAAATATATTAAACAGCATTGAATTGTACACTTTAAATGGGTGAATGGCATGGTGTGAAAATATCTATATATATAAAAGGCTAAGTGACCAACCCTACGTCCATCTGACCGTCTGACTGATTGGCCAGCCGGTACATACGACAGCATTGGCAATTTAAAAATAAATATTGACTTGCGCATG
>NW_005267561.1:0-343 GCF_000412655.1 Myotis brandtii | reverse complement strand
AAAAAAATATTTTTTAAGGAATTTAAAAAATAAGAATAATTTAAGGAACCTTTGGGACAACCTGAAGTGTAACAGTATTCACATCATGAAGGTATGAGAAGGAGAAGAAAGTAAAAATTGATAAACTATTTGAAAAATAATGACTGAAAACTTCCCAAACCTGTTGAAGGAAAAAGATAAAAGTCCAGAAAGTGCAGAGTCCCAAACATGATGAACCCAAAGAGGCTCACAATACGATACATCATAACTAAAATGGCAAAAGTTAAAGACAAGAATACAACCTTAAAAGTAGCAAAAGAGCTCTTTTCTAGTTGGAACCATGGAGGGTGCAGAAGAGAAGAAG
>NW_005267560.1:0-343 GCF_000412655.1 Myotis brandtii | reverse complement strand
TCCCTCCTCACCCTGACTGATCTATTGATTAGAGATTCACCTGCCTGTTTCTCCCGAATTTTTTACTTACAGGTGTAAATGTATCACTCCACCTTTGCAGGGAAAAGGGTAGAAAAGGTGAAGAAATAGGAAGCTAGGGGTTCTAAAGATAAACTTGACCCATTTTATAATTTTCTTAACAATCTTGAAAGAATAAATACAAACCTTAGGTAGTTTGGTATTTTGTCCTTCATGACAGTTCTTTCCTGATAGTATTACTACACCATTATGGGCAAGCTTCAGGCTGCCCTCTAGTGGGAAGCAGCACAATAAAGTCCTACTATATTACACCCTGAGGCAACCT
>NW_005267559.1:0-343 GCF_000412655.1 Myotis brandtii | reverse complement strand
AACAACCTTCACACAAGATGTCCAGAACACAAGTAATGAACTATCAGAAAGGAAAACTAAGAAAACAACCCCATTTACAGTTGCATAAAAAAACAACAACCCAAAACCTAGGAATAAATTTAACCAAGGACATAAAAGACTTGTACTAAAAAAATTATAAGACACTGAAGAAAGAAACGATGAAGATACAAATAAGTGGAAGCGTGTACCGTGTTCATGAGTCAGAAGAATTGACATCATTAAAATATCCATACTACCCGAAGCAATGTTAAATTCAACCCAACTCCTATCAAGATACCAATGATGTGTTTCACAGAACTAGAACAAATATTCCAAAAATTTA
>NW_005267558.1:0-343 GCF_000412655.1 Myotis brandtii | reverse complement strand
CTATTTCTTTAAGACATTCTCTTAGTTCATATTTAGTGCTTAGCATATCAAACCATTGTCTTTTAATTATGATAATATGAAATAGTTTTTATGTGCTTACTATACAAACACTGTGTGAACCTTTCAAGGACCTTTTTTAAAATTTTTATTATCATAGCTACTTATGGGGTTGCCCATTTTATAGATGCCAAAATGCGCTTTATAAAGGTGAAGTAACTTGCTCAAGGTCACACAGCCTGTCATTTGTAGAGATGAATGGTAGCATGGTAGTCTGACTCTAGAATCAGCCTGCTTAAACATATAAATGTTGGCTCCCCTTCCTTTTATTCGATGCTCAGTACAG
>NW_005267557.1:0-343 GCF_000412655.1 Myotis brandtii | reverse complement strand
AGGGATTTCAGAAATCCTCTGGGCCTGCTGCCCTCCACCCTTAGACAAATGGACAGAATTTTATTGTTCAGTATTTACAGGGAAGATCCTAGCATGCAGAGTAAGGGGAAGAGATGCAGGGTAGCCTAACAAGTTCTGCAAGGGAAATAGGGATGAGGAAAAGATTAAAAATGGGAGTGGAGAAGGGAGGATTCGTAATGGGACAGACTCTGCCCTCAGAGTTTGGGGGTGATGCATCTTGACCTGAGACATTCACAGCTGGTCTGCAGGGGATCACTACACAGTAACTGGGCATGGCTTTCTGTGTCTGCCTCTAAGACAGCGGTTCTCAACCTGTGGGTCG
>NW_005267556.1:0-343 GCF_000412655.1 Myotis brandtii | reverse complement strand
CACACACACACACACACACACACACACACTTTCCCTATATTTCAAGTTGAGTTTGCTAGAATATAAAAATGTTTGTGAGTTCTATATTGCTATTAGAGATTGTGAAATGGTGATATTAAAATAAAGTGACACTTTAAGAATAGAAAGCAACCTTCAAAAGATGCCGGAGATTCTCATCTTTGAAGGGATTAACAAACTCTTAGCTCTTTCCCTGGGTTTCGGTTCACTTTTTGTATTCTCAACTTAGTTATTTGATAACTTTGAAAAAGATGGTTCTTTTAAATTCAATCTAAATGTTAGCACCTACTATTGCTCTGATTCTGTTAAAACTGAAGAAAAAAAA
>NW_005267555.1:0-343 GCF_000412655.1 Myotis brandtii | reverse complement strand
TCCCCCCCCCCCCCCCCCCCCACCTGCATACACACACACCCCGCATTTGTTTCCGGGGCTGCTGTGGCAAATGGCCATAACCTGGGGGGTTTAAGAACACATTTATGCCCTCACAGGTCGGGGGCTAGAAGTCCAAAGTCAAGGTGTCAGCAGAGCCAGGCTCTGTCCGCAGGCTCAGGGGCAGAATCCGTTCCAGGCCTCTCTCCGGGCTCCAGGGAGCTGCCGGGAAGCCATGGTGTTTCTTGGCTTGGAGCTGCATCCCTCCCATTTCGGCCTCCGACTTCCCGTCTTTCTCGCTGTTTCTCTGTCCCCGTGACCTCTCCTCTTGCAAGGACACTAGTCA
>NW_005267554.1:0-343 GCF_000412655.1 Myotis brandtii | reverse complement strand
ACACACACACACACACACACACACACACACTTAATGAGCTGATGTTCCCTTTTTTCTCTTCAATCACTTTACTAAATCAATGATGTATTTACCTGCATGCTACTTGTCATTAGAAGAAATTTATTTATTGTTATGGCAATCCATGATACTAACTGAATAGATTTTAAAACCACATTTTAAGGTGATTAGTGCTTTCTCTTTTGCATTAAGAAAACGCAGTATGCTTCTCTTTTATGAGGCAATTGTGACACCTGCTGTCAGAAATAAAGAACTGACTATAGTCACTAGCTGGCCTTTCCTATGAAAAAAAAATATTGCTAGAACATGAAAACTTCTAGGACAG
>NW_005267553.1:0-343 GCF_000412655.1 Myotis brandtii | reverse complement strand
GTGTCAAAGATTCTACCTCTGGTTTTTAAAAAGTGAGATGTAGTTCAGATTCCTTCACATTCACCCTTTTAAAGTACGCATTTCAGGATTGACGCTGTGTAATCACCACCATTACCTGATTCTAGCACATCCTCATCACCCCAGAAGGAAACTCATTTCCCCCATTTTCCCGGCCCTGGGCAGCCACCGGTCTGTTCCTGCCTGTGGACTTGTCTGTTCGGACGTTTCCTATAAAGGGAACCACACGGTGCTTCCCCTTGCGCCGGCTGCGCTCACTCACCAGCCTTCAGGGGGAGGCCACGCGGCAGCTGGGTCAGAATTCCTTTCCTTTCAGGGCCGAGTA
>NW_005267552.1:0-343 GCF_000412655.1 Myotis brandtii | reverse complement strand
CTCTGAAATCAATAAAAACATATTTAAAAAAAGAAAGGGATGGGTAACCATATAAAATGCTGCTATAATTATAAATAAGGACAGAGATGTAGTCCTTGAATTTGTCAGAATGGAGTGTGTTGCTGAGATTGACTAGTCGATTTGGGGTGAAGTGAAAGATTGAGCTCAATTGGAGTAGATTGAAGACAGATTGAGAAGTGAGGGATCTGTTACAATGAATATAGAAAAATTGAGTAGTTTGACTTTAAGGGGAGCAGGAAACTAAGGCAATATCTGGACTGGACCATGGGCTCAAGGGAATACCAGTCACCCAGAATAATGGGCAATAAGTATGAGCTTAATG
>NW_005267551.1:0-343 GCF_000412655.1 Myotis brandtii | reverse complement strand
TCAGGAACATGACAGTCCTGGCCCTTCCTATGATGAAGACGTCTTAGGAAAAGTTATCGTACAGATCAGTAAAAACCCAACGGCCAGTTCTGAAAAGAACTCTGACTCAGAAAGGTATAGATACCTGATTTATGACGGGGTTTTATTGAGCCTTTTTCTTAGATTTCTGAAGACAGATTTGACCATCAGTGGCAGAAGCTGTGGAGCCAGAAGAGAAGAAGCCACCTCTGTCCTCCTATAAAAAGTCCAGGCGAGTCAGTTAAAAATAGTCCCCGCGCCCCTCTCGGTGACCTAGAAATCTCAACATGCATTTCCCTCTCTCGAGTGCAGGTTGTGAAGGAGG
>NW_005267550.1:0-343 GCF_000412655.1 Myotis brandtii | reverse complement strand
CACAGAGAGAACCAGGAAACAGGTGTGAAAGGATGAGGAGTCACAGAGTAAAAGCAGGGCTGGGCAGGAAACAGGTTGTCTACTGCAGATTATGTTGGGTCCTATAGATCATTTTAATATTGCAAGGATTTTCATTTCAAATCGTAGTAAGATATAAATCCATTAGACAGTTTTAATCAAAGAATTGATATAATTTGACTTCCGTTTTAATAAATTCATTAAGCCAGCTGTGCCTGAACGGGGAACAAAGATTGAGAGAATTTAAAAACAAAATAGTTTGTGCATTTTTCCCAGACATGTTGCTAGGTATTTATCACAAAATAAACAGAGCTTCCTTTTCTAT
>NW_005267549.1:0-343 GCF_000412655.1 Myotis brandtii | reverse complement strand
CGCTCTATCCACTGAGCCAAACCGGCCAGGGCCCTTGGGTGTTTCAAACGCATGGTCAAGGTTGAGAGCCGCGGGGCGCACCCGCCGAGATGCCCTGCTACCTCGATGATTTCCCGACTCGCAGAGAAGGAAGCGGAGGCTCAGCTTCAGAGAAAGCCTCCACCAAGCGATGGGCACAGCGCAGGCCCGGCCTTGCTGAGAACCTCTGTTAAACCAAATAACGGCCCTGAAGGAACAACTCATGTCTCCAAACAGACACACGGCAACTCCGACACAAGGGCAACCACTGCTTTGGAAATGTGCCAGTCTCTCCTTAATGGAGACGACGGGGACCCCACGGGCC
>NW_005267548.1:0-343 GCF_000412655.1 Myotis brandtii | reverse complement strand
AATTACATAGTAAAGTGTAATATTCAAAACTCATCATACTGTAATGGATTTGTTACACTTTACTCTCACTCTGCTCTTGATGTCATTAGCACCCGTTGGGTCTGCACAAGGGAAGCCCACATCACATCACGGTGTGCTCCTGCGTGCCTCCCAGGCTCTGCCCCCAGTGACATCGTGGAAGCCCGAAATCAGCCACGGTGGGGTATTGACACCACAAAGGTGGCAAAGGCTACAAGTAAGGGCGTTGTTCCTGGACAGCGATTGTTAACGGCTTACCAGCCAGCACACTCCTGTCCGAGGCCTGGAGAGGGTTGTGTCCGTCCCCTGCAGGCACTGTTAACCT
>NW_005267547.1:0-343 GCF_000412655.1 Myotis brandtii | reverse complement strand
AGGGAAAGGTTACTGATTCATTCTTCATACATTTTGGATACTACAATGTTACAGTTGCATATTGCAAATATCTTTTCCTATTCTAAGTCTACCTTTTCACTGTCTTTATGGCATCTTTTAATAACCTCAAGTTTCTCACTTTAATACAGTCCAATTTATCAATCTTTTCCTCTAGTGCTTTTTATTTCCTGTTCAAGAAATCTTTCCCAACCTGGAGGTAATGAAGATATTGTCCTATACTAACTTCTACAGCCTTTGAAAACTTTATAGTTTTACCTTTCACATTTAGGTCAATAATCCACCTAAGGTGATGTTTACACTTTTGAGCAGTGAAACATAGGGG
>NW_005267546.1:0-343 GCF_000412655.1 Myotis brandtii | reverse complement strand
TGGAGCCACAGAGCTGGTGTATAGCGGCAGCAGGTTATCCCGAAGGTCAGGACCTGGCTGCACAGCCACGCGGGACAGACACACTCCTGGGGGTCTAAGGAGCGGGGTAAGGGAAGCCAGTGCTCACTCACACCCTGGAGCCCCAGGGCTGGTCCACGCTGCCAGCCCAAGCACCCTGCTCACTGCAGCACCCCTGGTGCCCAGCACCCGGAGGAGATGGACAATGGCATGCATGTTTGCATGCTGCTGGCACAACCCCCACACTGCAGCCCACAGGCCATAAGGCCATGTTCACTTCCAAGTCTCGCTGTGTGAGGCCCCGGCACCATCCTGGCGATTCCTG
>NW_005267545.1:0-343 GCF_000412655.1 Myotis brandtii | reverse complement strand
TGGTATGCAAGTTGCATGAGGTAGGTTCTCAGGAGTCAGAAGGTAGGACAGTGGTGTCCACCGGACTGTTACTGATTCAAACTCGGTGTCAGTGCTGGGTCTCGGTCCACTCAGCAGAAGTCCCAGGGTATACCAAGGCTAGCTGCCACCCACCTGGTGCCTCAGACCTTTGTTGTGGGGCAGGGTCTCAGGGAATCATCATGGTGATTTTATCAGGCCCAAACAGACCAAGATGTGGCTGTGTGAAGGAAGGGCTCTGCACCTATCGGGCCTGTGAGGGGAAAATAAAGCTCCCTGACTAATAGGGACACAATTCAGTCTGTCCTGGATTCTGTGGCTTCCA
>NW_005267544.1:0-343 GCF_000412655.1 Myotis brandtii | reverse complement strand
GGAGCCGCCGAGCCCCTTTGCCAGGAGTCAGTGTGAGGGCCCTCCCCGCAGCTGACGCAGAGAGCAGAACGGGGCGACTTTTTTTACTTTTATTCTTTTTTACAAAATCAGTACATCATTGGCAACACTTCGCACACAGGCCAGGAATCACAGCCTGGTGAGAGCGCTCCACACGCCCGTGAGACACATGGACCCGGGCCCTCGCGGTCTCGGAGGACGCTGGGGTCTCAGGTTTGGGGGCCACAGAGCGGCTGTCCAGGCTTCGCTCCCGTCTCCTATTCCTCCACCTCCTGCGCCCCTCTGCCACGTCCGCGCGGCTCTCTGCCGTCTCTGCCCCCGCAGG
>NW_005267543.1:0-343 GCF_000412655.1 Myotis brandtii | reverse complement strand
AGAATTTTAGTAATTAGTTTATGTGTGCCATGGGATGCAAAAGGTGGTAAATCGCTGACCTATAGTGAACACCCACACTGTAATTTGCTATTTGCTTGTCTACACTGGCAAGATAATTACCTGAATAACTACAGTTTGCCTTATTCTGCCAGACAACACAGCTTTATTAGCTAATTAGTTTCTTCCCAATAGGAGAGCTGTCATTTCCCAGTCCAGTTCTCCTTCTTTTCCTCTGTCCTCCTAGATGGAACAGGATATGAAGTTTGCCTGTCTTCAGAAGCACTCAAAAGAGACAAAACTGGTGTGCTGCCACTCTGACACCCAGCGTAATCCCTCCAAACAC
>NW_005267542.1:0-343 GCF_000412655.1 Myotis brandtii | reverse complement strand
ACAACAAACCCACTTTGCTGATGAGACAGCTGAGGCTAGGGAGGGTAAGGATGAAATGTAAGGGAGAGAGCTGGGAATTAAAGCCTGAGATTTTCTGAGGCCAGAGACCAGGCTCCTACGCACTCATCCCACTCTCCCTGCTCCTGGGCATATGTGAGGTTCTAGCTGGAGAACCATTCAAAGGCCTATTCAAAAGGACATTCAGCCCTGCTCCACCTCCATGCTTTCCTGAATTTCCCAGGGGGAAGGTGAGTGTGGTCTGTGATGGAGACCCCTCCCTTAGTCTGATAAGAGATCAAATTGTCAATCACTTGGGGTTGTCACTCATTGTCTACCCCATCAC
>NW_005267541.1:0-343 GCF_000412655.1 Myotis brandtii | reverse complement strand
CTATTCTCCTAACTGCAGAGAGGGTTTTAGAGAGAATGAGAAGTACATGTAACAAATAACTTCAAACTTGTAAGGGTCATTTGAAGATTGCCTGGGAGATCAGGTACGTTGGGGAACTTTACATGAAGAAAATAAAACAGTAGGGAATACAAATATCACTTACTCTTTAGCTGTAAAGAGTATAAATGACCTTTAATATCCACCTTCTTACAACGTAACTGTTTAGAACATCCTATATAAGAAAAGCGTAACATGCAAATTGACAGAATGGCTGGACAGCAGAATGGCCATCTGGACGACCATCTGGATGGCCATCTGGGACCATGCTATGACACCCACTGGC
>NW_005267540.1:0-343 GCF_000412655.1 Myotis brandtii | reverse complement strand
AGAGAAAAAAGCAGGTCAAGCAACAAAATACAGACAGTGCAGGCTTTGCTGCAGCCCTTTACTTGATTAACAACAGTGTCTGCACTCGATCAGCTCTCCAGGGAGCACTAATGAACTCAGCCACAAGACAGGGAGGAGCTCTAGAATGCAGGGCTGCACCGGGGACTGGGACGCTCCCGGCAGGTGGAGAGTTGTGACATCACAAAAGGGACAAGGCTTCACTATCCCTAACTCCCAGGTGCTGGTGAACTGAAGTGAAACACCCTTTTTAAGCTGCAGAGGAATGCAAACATTAAATACTTCAAAATAAAAATCAGACAGGAAAACAAACTAATCTACTGCC
>NW_005267539.1:0-343 GCF_000412655.1 Myotis brandtii | reverse complement strand
GCTGTGGGCTGAGACAATGTCCTCCTGCTGCCACGACTGCTCTAAGGCCCCTTAACCGTCCGCCCTCTTTAGCGACAATTTTCCCACAAGGAGGTGCTGTCCCAGGGAGGGGTTCAGAGGGCCCCTCGCTACCTAAAGAGCCCCGCGCTCCACAAACACTGCTGGACCGGAAACGTCCGGAAATGTACCGCCTTCTGGCAGGACTCGATGTCCACAAGTGAAGTTTTATATGTAAATAACATGCGTGTAAATTATACAAAATGCGTATGAGGTGGAAATGCTCACTGCCTGACTTCAAAAGTAGACGGCCATTTCTCCATTAATCCCTACTTATTTTATCTAT
>NW_005267538.1:0-343 GCF_000412655.1 Myotis brandtii | reverse complement strand
CTGCAACCAGGTGCATGCCCTTGACCAGGAATCGAACTCGAGACCTTTCCATGGATGGGCAGACACTCTAATCACTGGGCACCACCCAGGGCTGAATTCATGTTTTATTGAGTTGTACACTTGAACCCTGTGTGGCTTTATTAACCAATGCCACCCCAACAAATTCGATTTAAAAATAAAAAGGAAAAGGGATCCCTCTTTAAAACAATGATCCCACACTGTATATGAGTTCTATAAACGGAGAAGGACCATACATATAGGGAGGTGTTGTGTATAGACTCTCGCGCTCTCCTTTATCTGAGTCTCCTCATCTAATTTCTGGGAGGATGCTGTTTTCTTGCCC
>NW_005267537.1:0-343 GCF_000412655.1 Myotis brandtii | reverse complement strand
TTGGAAACACGCTCCTGTGAAGTGTACAGCCTTTCGATGAGACAATAACACCGATGGTGATAAAAGCACCGCTCATTGGCTGGGGCGTGAGGATGCATAATCCCGTATCTCCGCCCTCAAGGTCATGGTCTCCTGGGGAACCAGACCAAAAACTGAAAATTCAGTGTCATGTGTCCAGTGCAGTGGGCGCAGGAAATCACCTGGCACCAACCCTACCGGGCGGGGAGGAGGGCTTCCCGGAGGAGGCGTCGCACAGCCAGTGTTGGTGGGAGCAGCAGGGAGGGCCGTGGCAGAGGTAAGAGCTGGCGCACAGGCCTGGAGGTGGCAAAGACCAGGAGGAGTC
>NW_005267536.1:0-343 GCF_000412655.1 Myotis brandtii | reverse complement strand
GATCTTTTAAAAAAATGTATTTTCATTTCTCTTTAGAGGATATGTACTTTTTGTTATGTAGAAAGAAGGTTGGTAAGATCAAGTTTATCTATTTTCAGTGCATATATTGAACAAAAATTGGTAACTTATCCACAGCATTTTAAGTTACTATTTTGTGTGGTAGGCATATCAGTGCTGGCCCTGAATTATCAACTGACCAAGTTCACCTACAAAGAGTCATTACCAACCAGTTATCTCATGAAGAACATGCAAAGCAAGAGTTTGCAGCGTTCTTATCTTGCTGGCTATTAGTATCTAACTGCCCATGGTTATCTGAAGTTGAGCTGGTTGTTGGGAGAAGGAA
>NW_005267535.1:0-343 GCF_000412655.1 Myotis brandtii | reverse complement strand
TCTTTCCCCCTCATTATACCATGTGCACCACTTCCTCCTCCTACTCTACTCTCTGGGTAGCTCTACTCTTGCTGCTCTCCCAGCCCCCATGAGAATAATCTGGAAAAGGTTTATCTGTAGTTCATTTTGAATTTGCAGATGTCTCTAAGAGGGTTAATGAAAAGGCACCTATACTAAACTGAGGCAAAGGATAGGCGGTGGAGCCATCATGCCTGGTGTGCCTGGGACTGGGTGTTCCTATCCCTGCTGCAGGTCTCTTTGAACTCCAGTCCAGTTTAAAATTATGAGGTCATATCTGAATTACTCAGAGGTTTAGATTGACCAAAACATTGGGGTGCTATTT
>NW_005267534.1:0-343 GCF_000412655.1 Myotis brandtii | reverse complement strand
GACCGCGGCGTCCGCCAAGACGTATTCCACCTCAGGCCGCCTGGCCGTGGACTGCGGTCCGCGCGCCCAAAGGAGGAATCGGGGAAAAGCACCCCAGGAAATGGGGGAGCTGGGGAGGGGGTAGTGGGAGAGCGAACGGGGCTCTTGGATGTGTGGTTAAGCCTCGCGACGCGAAGCTTCGGGATCTCACGCAGTCTGAACTGTTGCCATCCCGATGGGGTTTCGCTCGCAAATGTACGCGATGGCGAGTGACCCCAGCCTTGGTCATGGCTGCTCCCTGAGTAGAGCCGGGCCTGGGACCGGGCAGCGTCTCTGTGCTCGGGAAATGTGGAAGTTGCTCAAT
>NW_005267533.1:0-343 GCF_000412655.1 Myotis brandtii | reverse complement strand
GCCGTCCATCATCGCTCCGCACGCGCCTCCCCTTTGGGCGTGTTGTCGCTGTTTCGCCTTGGCCCTTGGTGGGTGCCCCTGGAGCTCTCTGGGATGTCCTGCAGGTGCCCGAGGCTGAGCTGGTGGTGTCCTTTCCCGCTCCCCGCGAGCCCACAGCCGGGCCGCTGCTGTCGGCGGTGCTCTGGAGGGGAGTCCCGGGGGAGTCTGGCCGGATAAGGGGAAGGCACGCCTGTCCCCCTCGCGGAAGGGGGACCGGGCCCTCGCAACGTGTGCTGGGCTGGCGACTGCGATGGGGCCGATTCAGCGGTGCCGGCCGCTGGCTGACCGTGAGAGTTGTTTTTTT
>NW_005267532.1:0-343 GCF_000412655.1 Myotis brandtii | reverse complement strand
ATTTAAATTTAATTAGCATCACTCTCTAAATTGGTAGTCTATCAATTTTAAGTCGTGCTGCCCAATCAGTAAAAATGTGAGCTCTTACCACTAGTTTTGTTGAACTATTTACATATACGTGTTATAGGTGTACTATGGTACTAATATACTATGTGCATTATAAAACCTACGCGGAATAAAAACTTTACAAGGCAGAATGTAAATAAAAAGAGAAAATTCCATACTCCATTGGATCATTTTGCACCCATCCTGGGGTGCATACAACTCCCCACCCCCCATTTTAGAGATTACTGCCCTAAACAAGATTTCATGAGGGACTTCTGTGTGTGTGTGTGTGTGTGTG
>NW_005267531.1:0-343 GCF_000412655.1 Myotis brandtii | reverse complement strand
GTTGATCTTGATCTCTTTAGGAAATGACAAAATTCTGTTGTCTTAGGATGAGGCAATCAAAGACTATTCATCCAAACACTAGAAGATGAAGTATTAGAGAAGTGTTACCCGTTGACATGTAAAATGCATCCTTACGTTTCCAGCTATATTAGTGGTGTTTGTTAGCTCTTTTAAACTTGCATTTTGTGGTGATTCCTAATTTTTTTTCACATTTTTAATCAATATTCACCATTGAATTACTTTTGTTTCATCGTTCTCAAAGAAGGTCCTGAGGCTTGTCTAAGCTGAGAGATTTTTTCAACAAAAGCTGAGTCTGAGTGGATTCCTGACCATACCTGGTGAC
>NW_005267530.1:0-343 GCF_000412655.1 Myotis brandtii | reverse complement strand
TATACATTAATCATTTTCCCGCCTGTCTTGCCCCTGATCATTTACATAAGCAATGTTAGTGGTGTCTAACGTAACAGTATAGTTTCTAGGTAACAGAACATTCAGGGGGGATTGGTGACTGGACTAGAAGAGGAAGTCACACGGCCCAGAGACAAGGCAGTGACTAGTGGGGAGGGCAGTGTGTCCTCATTCGTATGAGGTTGCTTCCTGCGAGGCAGAAACAGGGGGTGCAGTGATTTAGTCACTTGGGAGGTTACATATGGGTGGTTTGGATGCTGAGGAATTAAAGGGGTGGGCTGTGCTGGGTCATGTCTGTGTCTCCCACTTCCAGCGGTTCTCAACC
>NW_005267529.1:0-343 GCF_000412655.1 Myotis brandtii | reverse complement strand
AGTAGAATAACTATCATGGCCCCACCATGAGAGTTTATATCTTTAAACTCCTACTGCTTATATCTTTTATAAAATAATGAAACCAAACAATTGACACATTAAATATACTAAAAGCAACAAATTCGTTAAAATTCAAACACACAACTTCAATGTAACAGATGAAGCTTAAGTAAATTTCTATCCTCAATGAGAGTTTTGTACAAACTGTTGCTGCAGGTAAGGTTCTTTTGCATTGAATGCATTTAGATTTCTACGTAACATGAGAGATTCAAATAACAAAACTTATTTCTGTATGTGAATTATTGCAAGGCCTCATTTACATAGGATGCTTTAAATATTGGCT
>NW_005267528.1:0-343 GCF_000412655.1 Myotis brandtii | reverse complement strand
GGGAGCTTTCTGAGAGCTAAGGGTCCCCCGGGATTCTGGGGATCCTGCCATGTGGGGGGCTTTGTCCAGTGCCCCAAGGATGGCTCATCCCTTGTCAGAAGGGAACCAAGCATCTGCAGCAGTCCAATCAAGGAGGTGTGGGGAACAGGGCCTCGTGGTGTCCCTGTGGGAGATGCCTAATGAGCAGTTCAGAGCCCAGGAGCACAGGGTGGCGCCAGGGTCTCCCAGGCAGAAGCTGGGGCAGGAGGGGTGTTTAACAAGGGCAGGCAGGGAAGGAGAGAGCTGGTAAGAGTGAAAGCCAAGAAGGCTTGGAAAGGCTCGGAAGCCGGTTTCTTTGACCAGA
>NW_005267527.1:0-343 GCF_000412655.1 Myotis brandtii | reverse complement strand
GCCCCTTGCACGAATTTTATGCATCAGGCCTCTAGTACTATATAATAGGGGTGTTGAAAGGATTTAATGAGTCAGAATATGTAAAGGGCCATATTGTGCCTGACATCTAGTAAACCTTAAATTGGAAGAAATATGCAGAAATAGAGTTTGCTGCAGCCTTGGATACAAGTAGTCAAGGATAGAGGATATCAGTGTGCATATCAACCTGGAGATATGTGGAGTATAAGGACATAATAGCTTTTGCATAAACTGTGCTGTCTTTGGGATGCTATTTCTGGAATCCAAACAAGTGGTAAGTTCTATGTCTAGCAAAGTGCTAGGTATGATGAGGATACAAAATCAT
>NW_005267526.1:0-343 GCF_000412655.1 Myotis brandtii | reverse complement strand
CATCATCTCAGTTCTTGGCACACACTAGGGGCTCAAAGAAATGCCAACGAGCAAAGAAAGAAATAACATAAACTTCTTACCGAAGTCCCCAATTGCCCGAGAGAGATGTTGGTGGGGAATGATAGGCCACAGCTCGGCGCACACAGCCACCTGAGGGCACTACGTGTCACTGGCTAACTTCCTGTCATAACAAGCCTCTTGTTAGAAGAGCCCCATCTGGAGCCCCCAGATAACAGTGGGGAGGCATGGGGCTGATCAGCAGTGGACAGGCGCTTGGGCACAGCTTACCCTGCCTGTGCAAGGGAAGGCGCTGCCTTCTTCAAGTAAACAGTGGCTGCTCCAA
>NW_005267525.1:0-343 GCF_000412655.1 Myotis brandtii | reverse complement strand
TTCCTTGCTTTCAACTCTTCAAGGGCTTCCCATGAAAACCATCACAATGGCATATAAGGCCCTGCTTATCCCTCTAACCATAGTTTCTGCTGTCCCAGTAGCCTCTACATCTTGCTCACTGCCCTCCAGCCACACTGGCCTCTTTGTTTTTCCTAGTTCATGCCAGCATGTTCCTGTCTCAGGTTTTTGTATCCACAGTTCCCTGACTGAAATGCTCTTTCCTCTGATATTCACATTGCTAGCTTCCTCCATTCAGATGTCATTCATTCAAATGCCATTTGTCTTCCTGGCATTCTCTATCCTCCATCTTCCTTCCTGGCACCTATTGCCTGACATTGTTATA
>NW_005267524.1:0-343 GCF_000412655.1 Myotis brandtii | reverse complement strand
AAACCTGTGACCCTTCAGTGCATGGGCTGATGCTCTAGCCACAGAGCCACACTGGCCAGGGCTTGAATACCTTTTTTAAAAAACTCATGTATCATATTCATGTCAGCAGAGTGTCTGTAGAATTGGACTTTACGTGAAACTCAGTATGAAAGCTGTTGCTGTAACATGAACTCTGAATGTGAGCATTTACTTCTGACTCTTTAAGGCTGTCGCAGGCACAGCTCTATTAGAAGAACTTGAGTTGGAAGAGCTTGGCTCCCAGGGGCCTTGCAAAGGGGCTTTGGATTAATCAGGATGTTTGACTTCCAGGCTCTGTCTAATGTTCCTCCTCTTCGGAACTACT
>NW_005267523.1:0-343 GCF_000412655.1 Myotis brandtii | reverse complement strand
GTCCAAACTCCTGGGAAGGGAGTGATCACCTTCAAATCACCAAGTTCTCTGCACCAAATCTGTCTCAAGCCCCTTGACTTTCTTATCCCTAGCCCAAGGAATTCTGGGAGGGAGGGTGTGTCCAGGAGAAGCAGGCAGGGAGAATAAAGTGTCCTGTCTCCACCTTCTAAGCTCTCAGCCACGTCTGCAAAGTCAGAACTTAGACTCCTCTGGGACCTTTAGTGGTCCCCAGCATGGAAACCGTTATGATGCTTGCCACCTGCCCTCTATGACCTTCAATAAGAACAACATTAAACCAGAAAACTCAAACCTTGTACAGTGGGGCCTTGACTTACGAGTTTAA
>NW_005267522.1:0-343 GCF_000412655.1 Myotis brandtii | reverse complement strand
ATGCTGTGGTAGTGGAAGCCGAGGGTGTTTCTGGGACACCCCACCCGGTCACGGGGGGGCAGGGAAAGTTCCGGGGACCCAGAGCTAAGCTAGGAAAGAGGACAGAGCTGGTCCAGGGAAGGGGGGGGAGCAGAGGATGCTTCAGACAGAAGATCTGTCTGTGCAAAGGCCCTGGGGTGTATGGGGTGGGGCAGGGGGCCAGGGCCCGTGGGAGGAAGCAGAGGTCAGAGTGCGGGGAAGGGGCTGGGCGACCAGTAGCAGCGTCCGGGGGAGGCCCAGAGTCGTGCCCGGGCGGCGGGACCCTCTCCTGAGGGCAGTGGTGGGATCTCGGGGGCTGGGCAGG
>NW_005267521.1:0-343 GCF_000412655.1 Myotis brandtii | reverse complement strand
TTTCAAACTATATTACAAGGCTATAGTAATCAAAATGATACTATGGTATTGGCATTAAAATAGACTCATCAGTGGAATAGCGTACAGAGCCTAGAAACAACCTGTGACTATATGATCAATTAATATACTTCAAAGAATCCAAGAATATACAATGGGGAAAGGACAGTCTCTTTCAATAAACGGTATTGAAAAAATTGGGACAGCCACATACAAAATAATAAAATAGGACCACTATTTGTACCATACATACAAATTAACTCTAAAATGGATTAAAAAGTTGAATGTAAGACCTGAAACCAGAAAACTCCTAGAGGAAACATAGGTGGTAAGCTCCCCAACTTCA
>NW_005267520.1:0-343 GCF_000412655.1 Myotis brandtii | reverse complement strand
AAAAAATGGCAAACCCACTATTGTAAAATATTACTATAACTCCTTCAGTAAATGATAGAGCTACCAAAAAAAAGGAAAAAAAATAATACATTTGAACAGCGTGATTGTTTCATCTAATGGATATAGAAAAAATATTTTCCTCAAATATGGGAGAATACACAGTTTTCCAAGCACACAGGAACATTTGTAAAAACTAAATATGTGCTATACCTTTCTTTAAAGGGCCAAATAGTATATATTTTAGGCTTCCCAGTTCATACAGTGTCTATGACAATTCTCAACACTGTAGTGAAAGAAGCAATAGACAACATCTAAAGCAGCGGTTCTCAACCTGTGGGTCGCG
>NW_005267519.1:0-343 GCF_000412655.1 Myotis brandtii | reverse complement strand
TTTAAGACAAGGCTATTTACATCCTTCCCTGAGCTCTCCTCCCTACTCCAGCCTCCAAAACCATCAGCTATACTTTCACATTGTCAAGGTTAAAACAGTCTGTGCGGTGGCCATAGGTTCTCGCTTTATCTGTATACTGACTCAAAATTCAAAATCAATCATTCTTTTCTGACTCAGTCATAAAAAAGAATGAAATTTTGCCATCTGAAACAACATGAATGGACCAGAGGGTTCACCCTCGAGGTCAAAGTGTTAACCATGTCTGGTTGAGTTTACCCACACCAAAGAGAATAACTTACAAAATGCAAATGTCATGAGCTTTGTCATGCCTTCAAGAGTCATA
>NW_005267518.1:0-343 GCF_000412655.1 Myotis brandtii | reverse complement strand
CCTGACCAGGAATCGAACCGGTGGCCTCTTGGTTCCTAGGTCAACACTCAACAGCTCAAACACTGAGCCACACTGGCCAGGCAGCCCAAATCTTTTTGACATTCCCACACTGCAAGTTCTGCCACACTAGACAAAATGCCTCTTACTCTTTACATCCTGAGAGTTCCTACTCCAATACCTTTTGCTCTTCTCATTCCTGCTTCTTCCTACTCCAAACTCTAAATTTTTCTCTTCTTGTCTCCACTGACTGAAGCCTTATTCTCCTATTCATCCTGCAAGTCCCTGTCTGTTGGGGTCCAGCCCCAACAGGTACAGGGGTTCCCAAAGGTGTGGACGGAGTCGG
>NW_005267517.1:0-343 GCF_000412655.1 Myotis brandtii | reverse complement strand
AATCTACATACAGTATCTGATGAACTGGTGAGTTTGAAGCATCTAGGCATTTATATTGAAACTATTAACAGTTAAGCTGTTTTAGCCAATTTAGCCATCCACAGTCATGGACTATTGTGAAATCCTCTATGTTTCTCAAATGATCAGACCTATGGATCTGATACATAACTTTTGAACCCTAATAGTCTTACCTCTAATATACTAGTCTCATAATTTCTTTAAACATGGTTTAAATAGTTGTTTAACTATCCCTCATCAGAAACACTGGCTTGCTTTCACTTTAATAACAATGGATTAGAATCTGTGGAAATTATATTTTTACATTAAACTGTTGTCT
The DNA here is from genome assembly GCF_000412655.1 of Myotis brandtii. Taxonomy (NCBI): domain Eukaryota; kingdom Metazoa; phylum Chordata; class Mammalia; order Chiroptera; family Vespertilionidae; genus Myotis; species Myotis brandtii. The sequence continues at coordinate 6 of NW_005267517.1, read as the reverse complement.
AGATGC
>NW_005267516.1:0-343 GCF_000412655.1 Myotis brandtii | reverse complement strand
TGTTGAGGGATCTCCTTCTTGAGGCTCATGGTGAAACACATGTTCTTTTCTTACAATGCTGAACATGCTTCTGTTGGGGGTTGAATTGTGTCCCCCAAATTCATGCATTGAAGTACCTCCAGAACTTCAGAATGTGACCTTATTTGGGAAATAGGCTCTTCACAGATCTAATTAAGTTAAAATGAGGTCATTAGGGTGAGCCCTAATTCAATAGGACCGGTGTCCTTATGAAAGGGGGAAATTTGTAGACACCCACATAGGGAGAACACCATGTCAAGAGGAAGGGAGAGATTGGGGCACTGAGTCTACTAGCCAAGAAGACCAGAGACTGCCAGCAAACCAC
>NW_005267515.1:0-343 GCF_000412655.1 Myotis brandtii | reverse complement strand
AAATCAATTAAAATATATATATTTAAAAAAAGAAGAAGAGTATTGTGCCGTCCGGGCCTCCAGGCCACAGCCTGTCCCAAAACCTCGCCTCTAGACCCCTAAGACAAGCTGGTCTCCGGTTACCCTCACGTGCTGGCAATGGCCCTAGAGACAGGGCAGCAACACAGGCTTTGTCCATCCCTGCCTATCAGGGCTCTCCACGTCCAGATGCCATAGGTGAAGGGGCCAGACACAGAAACAGGTCAACACGGAGAAAAGGGACGTTGACCACAATGTCCATCCCTCGGGATTTTTGTCTCAAGGAATGTGAGGGGTGGTTTTTTTTGAGGTTCTATGACAATCA
>NW_005267514.1:0-343 GCF_000412655.1 Myotis brandtii | reverse complement strand
GGATGAATCGTGTGTATACGTATTGCCAATGGTGAGGTCTGTGGTCTGGCTTTGGCTTTGACCAGATTCTCCTTTCATCTGAACGCCCCTTAGAGGTCTGTCCACAAACAGCAGTAGAGGGAGGCTGCTGCTCTGGGAGGCGCCTTTTGTTGGCAGCTAGCAGCTTTGGGCTTTGCAGGCGCATGTGGAGAAGGAAGACTCTTAGGAATAGACAGAGAAACACATTAAAAGTTGCTCTGCTCCCCACTCTTCCTGTCATCTTCCATGCTTCATCAAATTCTCCTATATAGACTTAACATGTTAGCAAACAAGGCTGTGGGCTGCATTATTGACTCCCACCTCT
>NW_005267513.1:0-343 GCF_000412655.1 Myotis brandtii | reverse complement strand
CAGTCATTCCACCTGGTAGGCAGCAGGAACCTTCTGGCAACTGAAATGAGCAGGAATCTGTTACGCTGTCATTGGTGTGCCCTCAGAAGCACGGAGGCGCTAAGGGCCAGGTTTAGGACTGTGCAGCTGGGGATCTGTACCGCCAACCAGCTGGCCAGGCTCCACCATGAGCACATCTGCAGCCTGGCCCCCGTCACGGACACCCCACTGCCAAGGACGAGAGCGTGCTCCCTTGTGCTATGCGTGGATGCAACTAATCAGCAGGCTTGGTTACCTACCCACAGGCTGGCTTCCAGGAAAGCTGGGAAGGAGAGCACTGGATATTTTTAGTTACTATAGAGCA
>NW_005267512.1:0-343 GCF_000412655.1 Myotis brandtii | reverse complement strand
GCAAGGGAGATAGGGGACCACCATGGAGGGTACAGGGCAGGGAAGATAGGGGACCGCCATGGAAGGTACAGGGCAGGGGGGACAGGGACCCTTAATTTAGGGTACAGGGCAGGGAGGTAGGGGATCCTCCATGAAGGGTACAGGGCTGGGGAGACAGGGACCCTGAATTTAGGCTATAGGGCAGGCAGGTAGGGGACCCTCCATAGATGGTACAGGTCAAGGGGGACAGGAGACCTACCATGGAGGGTACAGGGCAGGGGGCACAGGGACACTCCATGGAAGGTACAGGGAAGGGAGAAAGGGTACCCTCCATTTAGGGTATAGGGCAAGGGGGATAGGGAAC
>NW_005267511.1:0-343 GCF_000412655.1 Myotis brandtii | reverse complement strand
TTAAAGGGCCAGAAGATTGAGAACCACTGCCTTAGAGCCTACGCAGGTGTGGGCATGGGTAGGGCTGGGATGGGGGCTTCTCTCCCAGGGAGGCACCTCTGGTTCCCGGATGGGCCTCCTCACCCACGGAGAAGAGCCTCCTGCTCTAGTCCAGCCTTAGATGCGTGTGGGGCCTGCCTGGCGAGAGGATCCCTCCGGCAGCTCCCACTGTGGGTGACTTTGAGCACCCTGTCTCTGCAGCCTAATCGGAGGGCCTACAGGGGGAGGTCTCCCCAAGGCCACCTCTGGGCTCAGGTGCCAACCCCTCGACCTGGAGTAGCCAGGTGATGCCTCGCTGTGCCCC
>NW_005267510.1:0-343 GCF_000412655.1 Myotis brandtii | reverse complement strand
CGAACCAGGGTGAGCTGGCCTGGAGGCCTCTGCCTTTTCTTCCTCGCTGGGGTTGGCCCGCAGCCTCTTCCCTCCCTCCCTGGTCCCTGACTATTTCCACAATGTCCAGACCCGGCAAGGGAAGCCAGGTGCATGAGGAGAGGGGAGAGAGAGACAGACCTGGCCCTGTTTCTCCCAGGCCCGGAAGCCCCTCTCATGAGCCCCAAGCCTCTGTATCCCCGGCTCCAGGGGTGGAGGGTCCCGGAAATTGACATTTGATGCAGTACATCCACTTTTCACCCACTCGGCAAGCATCAGTGCAGTTCTTTGTGGAGAGCGGCTACGGTGTTTGGACAGGTTCAAG
>NW_005267509.1:0-343 GCF_000412655.1 Myotis brandtii | reverse complement strand
AAACCTGACAAATACTACCTGAACTAGGTGATCAAGGTCAACATCAACAGTGCTAAGTCTTGGTGAGAATACATACCCTTTTTTGTTGTTTTGTTTTGTTTTGTTTTAATGACTCATTCCTAGAATCAGCCATTTCTTCAATGGTCTTTGGTTCCTTTTATGGGAGAATGATATTAGAAACCAAGATCTGGGATCTGGATGTGCTCATTGCTGCTAGAATGTGGTTGACTAAGATAGGGCTGCTTTTTAAAACACATTAGTATAATACTTCCCAATAGCTTTTCTTTATTAAAGTACTTACTTTGAGCTTCCTATAATTATTTTGACAATTTTACTTTTTTTT
>NW_005267508.1:0-343 GCF_000412655.1 Myotis brandtii | reverse complement strand
CAAATTCTCCTTGGGACTCAGCTCCCTTATTTACAAAATGAGAATAATATAGTGTTTACCTCATGAAATTATTGCAGAATTAACTTAATTAGTACATGTACTCTCACTTGTCTTTATAATCTTAAACACAGTCTGTAAGCTGATGGTTTCTAAAGGTCTTACTTGAGCTTTGACCTCTCTCCTAAACGTCAGACCTAAATATCCAATTGCCTATTACATCTCCACTTGATTTTCTAGGAGGCATGTCAAATGGAGTATGTTGAAAACAGGGGTTCTCCCACTCTGCTCCTCATAATCTTAAACCTGCTTCTCCCATCTCAATTACAGCGATGCCATTTTCCCA
>NW_005267507.1:0-343 GCF_000412655.1 Myotis brandtii | reverse complement strand
ATCAATAAGTATTTCCTGAATGCTGGTCTGACATGTACGCAGAACAGTGATACAAACACTATTCTGGAAGACAGAGGAGAAGTAAAGTGGGAAGGCTGGGAGGGAGAAGGAACGGGAAAGATTCCGGCTCCTGCCGCCCGCTTCCGTTGGGAAGCTGTCCCCGGAGGGGCTCAGGACACTGATCTGGTAGATGCAGAGATGCTCCCAGAAAGTTACTAAAATGTCATTCCACCCACATTTATGGAGTCCCCACTAGTCACCGAGTCTGGTTCCAGGCTCCCAGCACAATGACTGCTCAGAACTGGTCCCTGACCCCTGGAGCCTCTCATAGCCCAGGGAAGGA
>NW_005267506.1:0-343 GCF_000412655.1 Myotis brandtii | reverse complement strand
GAAGAGCCAGCAAAGGGCGTGGGAGCATCTGCCCTCGTGTGTGCCTAGCGGTGTGCACTCTGCACAGCCCGCCTCCCACGCAGAAAGCGCCCGCCTGCCCCATTCGTAGGGATTTCACTGCCCCTTCTCCCTCGTTCCCTCCACCAGGGGAGAGGAAATGAAGAAGCCAGGCCTGCGCCTGCCCAAGCCGTTTGTCGGGGACACACCGGGGCCTGCCTAGTGGCCGGGCTCCAAGGTGTCTCTTAACGCCCCTCCCTGCGGGGAGCGTCCAGCTCCAGGACTCAGAAGGGAGGCCGGTCGCACCGTCCTGGGTGGGGACAGAGGTACCAGACCAGCGATGCTC
>NW_005267505.1:0-343 GCF_000412655.1 Myotis brandtii | reverse complement strand
ATCTTCCTATTTCGTTCTTAGGAATGTGCTTGATAAATTCGTGTGTCTTACAGACTAAAATGACACTACTAAACAAACCCCCTAATATTACTTAGCATTGCCCTTTTAAGGAACTTGAAATACATCATACACTGGCTACAGAGGTGATGGCAGCGTCTGTGACTAGTTTTAAAAAGGTAGTAAAATAACATGGAACAGCTCCTGTATTCAGGATGATTGGGATTTTCTGGGAATCTATTTTGACCTAATTTTCATATGTCTCAAGTCTCTCTTTTTTTAGTTTGATAAAATACAGGTTGTCCCCAAAAATGTACACAGACACTTTGAATGATTATAAAGGCAG
>NW_005267504.1:0-343 GCF_000412655.1 Myotis brandtii | reverse complement strand
GTTTTACTTTGGATCCCCTCTACACCATTAGATTCCTTTACCTTTGATGTGTCTGCCCGGCAAGGATTCTAAACAAAAGCATTTTCCCTGGTTTAGATTTTTCCCTCATCAAAGTCTAGGGACCTTTCCTTTAAAAAGAAAAAGAGGAAGTTCCTGTGAACAGAGTGGTTTGCACATTCAGTATTCACTTACAGGAGTGAGTTCTGCAGGACGGTCCAACTCTAGGACTTTGTACAATAGCAGCATAAAAACAACAGATTGTAGTTCTATGAATGTCATCCATATTATGTCAAAGAGAAAAACATCAAATTCGTTCTGAATCAGATCAAACCGAACAGTTCAA
>NW_005267503.1:0-342 GCF_000412655.1 Myotis brandtii | reverse complement strand
CTCAATTTAACTAAATTTAACTTAATTTAAATTTGAATAGCCCTATGTGTCTAATGAGTATCAAATTGGCCAGTGCAGCTTTAGACCAATGATTTATCTCTGACATTTCTGTATTATTCATGAATGAGAGTTGATATCTTTGGCCACTCTCTTCTTTTTTTAGAATCACTCATCAACAGGGAAAGTTGGTCTAGTTTACAAAGTTTTGTTTGACTATCTTTCCATCTCTTCCCCTCCGCTTTAGAGGTCTTTCAGGTCAAGAGAGCACTTAGTATCTTTTCTGAAGACAGAATGTTCCTTTCCAGTGGTGTGGAGACCAGATATTCTCCAGCTAGTGATGCC
>NW_005267502.1:0-342 GCF_000412655.1 Myotis brandtii | reverse complement strand
GCAATCTCAAATTTTCAGTCATTTTAGTAAACAAGAGTTTCTTGCTCATGCTCTATGTCTGAGATAAGTAAGTGGGGTGATGGGATGTGGGAAGGTAGAACTCCACAAGGTCACTCAGGGATTCAACTCCACAAGGTCACTCAGGGATCCAAGTTGAAGGACATTCCTCCATCTCATTGCTTTACTTTCAGAAGCTTCTGGACTTCTTGGTGACAAGTGCAGGGAAGGAGAGACTGGGTGATTGCAGAGTCTTTAATTGCCTTAACCAGGAAGTGAAGTATGTCACTGCTCACACTTCACTGGCCAGTGCTCATCACATTGCCCAGCCAACAGTGAGACACA
>NW_005267501.1:0-342 GCF_000412655.1 Myotis brandtii | reverse complement strand
CCTATTGTCTAGAAAGTTTATAATCTAGAGAGACATAATTATCAAACAAAAATAGCAAGAAACCATATAAGAAAGTATTAAATTTAGTACAGGGTGTATGTAACATGTATGAATTTTAAAATAATGGAGACCAATTCCAAGTGACACTTCAGATATGGCTTTAGGTTATTATCTTCAAAACCTTTTAAAAGTAAAAACAATTCTCATGGTCAATAAACAAAAAGGACAGGCTTAGAGAATGTGTGAGAATTTATAGGAAGAAAATAATTGAAAGCAGTGAAAAGAAAGAATGGTGTATTTAGAAAAGGGACTGCATTAAGATATAAAGATGCATAGGAAGTG
>NW_005267500.1:0-342 GCF_000412655.1 Myotis brandtii | reverse complement strand
ACTCAGTTCTCCGTTTAGAAACCATGCAAGGGACCTCAGCGTCCATGAAGGTCTCTCTAAATATGCGGGGGCTCAGGATCTCCCCAGGGGACTGTACCACAACCTCTGAAAGACCCCTCATAGAGATTGGCCGCCACAGGGGGCGCTGTTCAGGCCGGCCTCCATCATTCCCGGAAGGTTTCTAAACTGCCATTTCCTTTGCTTCCCTGAGGGGGACACTCAAATTCCTCACTGAGTCTCTTCCCTCTTGGTGACACAGGCAAGTAAATGAGTGAATCTGGTAGACTTCTCATGCTCAGACCATGGCTGCTCATTGTTATGGTCTGTCCCTGGCTGCGGTGG
>NW_005267499.1:0-342 GCF_000412655.1 Myotis brandtii | reverse complement strand
TCACTCTGGGGGTGAGGTCCTTGTTTTCCCAGTTTTGCCCTCTGCTAGGCCCCCCAGGGCTTTCCACCTTGTGACCTTCTGTACCTGGCCCATTACCCTTGCCCTGCTCACCTCTGTCCAACTGCCTATTACAGAACCCGCCAACCTTGGCATATGGGGAAGATACTCTAACCAACCGTGCTGGATAGTTAGGTTTTAATTTTGATAATTTACTTCACAAGGAGCTTTTCAGAAAAAGATTTCCCTCGAACTAGAACATTTTATTATGCTTTTTACTTTTCAACATTAATAAAAATCTGTATTTTTTTCCTGTGGTAGTAATTTTCAATGTTTTTTGTTTAA
>NW_005267498.1:0-342 GCF_000412655.1 Myotis brandtii | reverse complement strand
TTTTTTTTCTTCTTTTTGCTGTTTCAATTGAGTGTTTTTTGCTACCTTTTCTTCCAAATTGTTGATTTGATCCTCTGCTTCATCTAATGTGCTGTTGATACCTTCTATTGTATTCTTTGTTTCAGATGTTGCATCCTTCTTTTCTGACTGCTTCTTATTTATTGTTTTCATGTCCTTTTTTATGTTTACTATCTCTTTGTTGAAGGTCTCATTGAGTTCTTCCATTCTTCCCATCATTTCCTTGAGCATCTTTATAACCATTGTTTTCAACTCTGTATCTGGTATATTGCTTGCTTTGTCTCAGGGTACACAAAGGCCAGTTTCCACCTGTTTGGGGCCTGT
>NW_005267497.1:0-342 GCF_000412655.1 Myotis brandtii | reverse complement strand
ATTAAACATTACACATTCTGCTATTTAAGATATTTGGCTTCCAATCTCTATTTCTGTTTTGCAACAATAGAATTGTCCTATTTTTCCTATTTCATGTATTTTGTGGAAGTTATCTGAATAATGTTTACTACTAAATTCTAATAATTGAATTTCAAAATGTTGATTTATCCTACACCAGTCTGGTGGTGATCCCTAGGTGGTAAAGAATGGCCCATGCTTGCTCAGTGGTTAAGCATCGACCAATGATCCAGGAGGTCATGGTTCCATTCCTGGTCAGAACACATGCCTGGGTTGCCCATGTTGCCCAACCCCCACTGGGGGGCATGCAGGAGACAGCCGATC
>NW_005267496.1:0-342 GCF_000412655.1 Myotis brandtii | reverse complement strand
CCCCTTGCCTAGGATATACAGTTACCAGAACTAGATTTTTAAGGATCTTTTATTACTACTGATGAATATGCAAATTAAAATTGTTTTCAAAGAACAAAAAAGAGGCAAAAGGACTGCATGGTATTTTGAATCATAACATGACCAGTTGCTGGCTCGATAACATATCAGTTGACTTTGTAAGTAAAGTTGTGTCCATACCAAACGACTTGACATGCGTGGAAATTCTTCAACTGTGAGGCTCCCTGCATTAGTCCTTGGCGTGCAAAGCCAGGTAGTTTCTTGCTTTTAGGTCTGTCCCACAGCAACCTGCCTTTCACATAACTACACAGGTTTATATTTTTT
>NW_005267495.1:0-342 GCF_000412655.1 Myotis brandtii | reverse complement strand
TCGATCTTCACCTGCTCTGTTTCTTTGCATCAACATCCCTCTTTATGGCAGGGAGACCTCCTTAGGGTAATTCCTTTCCCAGCCCCCTGCACACCGGTGTGTATGGGGGGAGAATGGCTAAGTGGAACGCAGGTGCAGGATTGGAGGCCTGAGGAAGAAAGACAGGTGTGGTGTGGTTCCAGGTGTCCGTGTGGCTGCCACTTGGGTTGACTTCTCCAGCCATTCAGGAGAGTGAAGTAGGGACGAGTCTGCTTCGGGTGGCAGGTGGAGATTCCCCCAGACATTGTGGGTGGAAGCCCTTCCTAGCCTGGGTCGTGGCACACCCACTCCCGAGCTGTCCTC
>NW_005267494.1:0-342 GCF_000412655.1 Myotis brandtii | reverse complement strand
TCTTTGCAATGAAGAAAAGCACAGAATCATCTTAAGCTTCTTCTCCTACCAGCTTCTTCTCCATCCTATAAAAAGCTATCTACCTACAGGATGATAGGTGGAAGGTATTAACCTTCTTTGTTTTAATCAAATATGAGACCCAACTATAGAGAAATGAGATTGGATTCCTTGCATGTCTCATAAACTGGGTATAAAAAGCAATTCCAAAACAAGAATCCCAAGAATGCTCTAAATAATGACATCACCAGAAAAAAACATGTATAGCTTCCCAAAGCCACCACCTTGAAAAGGGTAATCCTCAACAGATGAATATGTTCTTGAATGTTTGTATAAAAAAAAAAA
>NW_005267493.1:0-342 GCF_000412655.1 Myotis brandtii | reverse complement strand
GCAGATGCTCTATCCACTGAGCCAAACAAGCTAGGGCCTGCATCTTTTAAGGTTCATTAACCAGTTCCCTTAACTGAACTCTTAATATGATGGGTCTAACAGAGGACCCATAGCTTATTTTATTCATGGCTTTTTTTTTAAGGATGGAAAAATACTTGCTTTCTTATATCTAACACTGATTCTAGTAGACACTTAGCAGATATTTACTGGATTGAATATTTCAATTTTTGGAATGCATTTGAAGAAAAATCATATATACAGAACCTTGAGATCTTCAGTGAATTTTACAACATGGCACAAAATCTATTTAAATCTGGTTCCCTTGCCGAAACCGGTTTGGCT
>NW_005267492.1:0-342 GCF_000412655.1 Myotis brandtii | reverse complement strand
ATCACACAGTGCTGTACAGGAGGTGTTTGGGAAAGGTTTTTATGTTCCAATCACATTTTCTCCCAAATTCTCAAACTTTTATATTGTTTTCCTGATAAGGCATGGCTTTTCTAAATCCTCCTGTCCCTTGATTACTAAACTTTGATTATAATCCACAAGTAAAGATGGACCCTCTTAGCAAACATGTTTTTATTTCTCATATTTAAATGTCACCTGTAGACAAAAGTTTCCTCTGTATTTTAAGTTTTCATGTAATGCCATAGAAAAGATTCAACCTAGTTCAATGTCATATGTCATAAATTTTCCTTATATTAAGATTCATGATGACTCAGCCATCACCAA
>NW_005267491.1:0-342 GCF_000412655.1 Myotis brandtii | reverse complement strand
AACCCCAGTACATTTTACCAACAAGACTTTGATCACGATTACAGGCATGAGTGGATGAATTCAGCACAACTGACTTGTCGAGAAGTGCTCCCAAGTGAGTGAACTGACAAGAGCTCTGGAGGCAGGTCTCCCTGTCTGACGCCAGCATCGCTCACCTGCACAGGTGCTTGCGGCGAAGCCCACCCTCTTCCGAGCTCTGTCGAAGATCACGTAGAAGCCCTCCATCACGGTAGCACCAATCACCAGCGCGTTCGTGGAAGGTGAAATGCCGAATCGGTAGCACTCATAATTCAGGCCAGCCCTCATCATGGGCTGAATGTAAAGCTGTTGTTGAAGAGGAAA
>NW_005267490.1:0-342 GCF_000412655.1 Myotis brandtii | reverse complement strand
AGCCACCAGGGAAATGCAAATCAAAACCACAGTGAGATGCCACTTCACTCTCACTAGGATGACTATAATAAAAAGATGAATAATAACACATGGTGAGACTGAAGAAATTGGAGCTGTAGTACACTGCTGTTGGGAAGGTGAAATGGCGTGGCCCCTTTGGAAATGGTTTGGCACTTCCTCAAAATGTTAAGCATAAAGTTTTCATATAACCCAGCAATTCTACCCCCAGGTATAGACCAAAGAGAAATGAAAACATATGTCTACACAAAAACTTGTTCATGAATGTTCATAGCTGCATTATTCATGATAGCCAAAAAGTGGAGCAAACCAAATGTTCACCAA
>NW_005267489.1:0-342 GCF_000412655.1 Myotis brandtii | reverse complement strand
AAAAATACCCTTGGGTTAGGATTAACAAAATAAAAACAAATCATATTCCCTATTTTATAGTCATAGATCGTTACAACCTTTTTCCAGAGAGACCTGTATTTTGAAGCTAAGCTGACTTCATCTCCAGGTCAAAGGTAGACTCTGTTAGGCCTAAACCAAAATAATCTCAGTCCCCTGAACATCTCGATTCCTTCAGGTAACTTTGACTTCAGACAAACGGCACATGCATTCCCCTGACTATGAGGTTTGACTAAGTTTGGGCCGGTGAGGTGTGTACTGATGATACAGTACAGGTGTGAAGCTGAAAGCCATGGCAGCCACTGCCCACCATAAGGGAGGCTG
>NW_005267488.1:0-342 GCF_000412655.1 Myotis brandtii | reverse complement strand
ATTTGCATCTGTGTGGCTCATTTCTGTGCTCCTGGTACCTGAAACAACACCTTCATAGAACAAGTATTCAAAAAATACTGATGAATACATGAAAAAAAGATGGTTTTCCTTAAAAGAATGAATTCTTAACCATCTAGAAAACTTGGCTATCTGCAGCAACACATTTTTTCAAGCACCTCAGACGGTAAGTACCATTTTTTCTGTGCCTATAATTGGCTGAAAAGTCAAACTAAAATCCCAATTCTAAAAGTTACAGTTGATTAAGTCATCTTGTTAAAGAGGAGCTCCAAAGAAATCCAGAATTTAACAATAGAGCATTTCCTAAATAAATAATTACATACA
>NW_005267487.1:0-342 GCF_000412655.1 Myotis brandtii | reverse complement strand
CTCTCTCTCTCTCTCTCTCTCTCTCATCTATAAATAATACATTTTGAAAACTAAACATAAATGAATTAAAATAAAGAAAATGCAAGCTGCAGTCATAAACACGGTGTGGTATTGGTGTCAAGATTGACAGATAGGTCAGTGAGACAGGATAGAGTCCAAAAATACAACTGTAGGTACAAAGGCAACTCAGGGGAGGAATGACGGCCTGGTGCTGGAAAAATTGCACTTCCTAATGCAGAAATAGACACTTTGATCCATACTTCTACAATGTACAACAATTGATTTAAAATACACCATGGATCTAAATATCTCTCTATATAAAAGCCTAAGTGCCCAAACAAC
>NW_005267486.1:0-342 GCF_000412655.1 Myotis brandtii | reverse complement strand
TACTTTGTGCAATTGTTTTGTGAATAAACATCATGAGGTTATTTCTACAAAGCAGGAACATGCATACTTAATTACTTATAAAAAGTACCCTAGAGGCTGTATTATTTACTTCTAGCCTAATTCACTTTACTCAGGCAATTTATTCATTCAAAAATACTATTTTTTGAACCAACTTATTTGTCATCTCCAGAACTTCAAGGGAGAATATTTCTGACAAGGGGGTGGGCAGGATTATACTCTCTGGGCATCTGAGTGAAGCATAAGACTGAGTGATACCATGGTTTACCTGTGATGGGTCTACCGCTGAGTGATGTTTATACTAGAGAAATATATTTATAATTC
>NW_005267485.1:0-342 GCF_000412655.1 Myotis brandtii | reverse complement strand
AGAGGATTCGGGATCATATGTACCCAAACACTCAATTTCCCTGTTTCCAGACTGCCTTCCATTCACATTTCCCAGAACCGCAGGTCCCAGTTTCCTTTATCTTTGGTCAAACTGGATGCTAGCCAGCGAGCTGGATAAAGCTGCATACCTTATTCAAATGTGCATTGTGCTATAAGGAGTGACATACACCTTTTTGTCCCCTCGGTTTCTCCTTTTGTGAATGGCCTATGCATGGTCTTTGCCCATTTTTCCTCTCAGATTTCCTACCTTGTATCCCACTGACATGCAGGGATTTCCTTGTATGTTATTGATATTGATTACTTGTCAGGTGATGTTGATTTT
>NW_005267484.1:0-342 GCF_000412655.1 Myotis brandtii | reverse complement strand
TAAAAAGGAAGGGCATTCTGGCCCATGTTCCAACAGGCATGACCCTTGGGGACACTATGCTAAGTGAAATAAAGCAGTCTCAGGACAGTAAACATTGTGTGATTCCACTTAAATGAAGCACTCAAATCCGTAGAGATGGGAAGTAGAGAGGCAGTTTCCAGGGGCTGGGAGAGGGGATGGGGAGTTACTGTTTAGTAGGCACTGAGTTCTGTTTTATAAGATGAAGAGAGCTCTGGAGGCTGGTTGCACAACAGTGTCAATATAATTTAACACCATTGAACTGTACCCTTTAAAATGGTTAAGGTGGTAAATTATGTTGTGCATTTTTTAGCCTAATAAAAG
>NW_005267483.1:0-342 GCF_000412655.1 Myotis brandtii | reverse complement strand
GGTTTCGAGGCAGAGAGAAACTAGCCCTACGTGTGCTGTGAGGGACCAAAGCCGCAGGTCCTCACACTAGTCCGCACTCTCCGGAATCCGCAGCGATTCCTGTGACACACCTGCCTCGCTCCACATCTCTCCTCCCAGGTGGGTGGCCTCCGTGCGCGGGGACACCCAACTTCCAAGATGCCCTTTTTAAACTTCCTTCCGTCTTAAGTGATGGGGCGCCGCTGCCCCGAGGGAATAAATGGGAGATGGGAGGGCTGCACTGGCCGGGCTGTAGGAGCCAGATGTGGAACAACTGCTCCCTAGAACCCAGGTGCGCCCTTGGGTACAGCGGCAGGGCGCGGG
>NW_005267482.1:0-342 GCF_000412655.1 Myotis brandtii | reverse complement strand
GCTAATATCGCCTTGTGGTTTCATTTGCATTTCCCTGATGGCTAATGAAACTGAATGTTTTTACATGTGCTTATTTGCTCTGTTTTTTATTACTCTGTGTTTCTTTCCTTGCCTTCCTGTGGGTTGCTTGGCATTTTTTTTAGGATTCTATCTTGACTTATTTATTGTATGTTTACATACATTGCTGTATAGTTTTGTTGTGGTTGTTCTGAGTGTTACCATGTACATATATGACTTAGTCTGCTGGTATCAACGTTATGCCCCTTGGATTGAAGTGTGGAAACCTTATTTTCATTTAGGTGACTTTACCTATCCCACTTTTAAATACAATGTCTTGAATAT
>NW_005267481.1:0-342 GCF_000412655.1 Myotis brandtii | reverse complement strand
ACATCGGCCAGGGCAAGCTGAGTCTTTAACTGTGGCACGCGCCTGGGGCCTGGGGCAGGCTGGCTGGCGGTGCCAGGTGAGGGCCTGAGAGGCTTGGACAGGGTGGAGAGACAAGTCGGCAGCAGGGGAGTGAGGAGCCTCCAGCACGGATGCCCCTGGGAGTGCTCAGGAAGCCTGCATAGCCTGGGGAAGAATTACCCTTCCCAGCTTCTCCAACGAGGCTCCAGGGAAGTTCACAGACTCCCTGTGGCTGAGCAGAAATGGAAGATCCCCGCCCCCACCCAAGGCTTCAGGTTGGGATCTCTATTCTGGATGAGGGTCAGCCCTGAGGCAGGGCGGGGG
>NW_005267480.1:0-342 GCF_000412655.1 Myotis brandtii | reverse complement strand
CATACCAGTGGAAAGGACACATTTACAATCATGCAATTGGTAAGTTTCATGAGTGTTCACTCTGGTCATCCAAATTAAAACTTGGCAATTGGATGTTAGTACTTGAGTACAATAGTGTGATTTATGTCAATTTGGGATAAAGCTTTTTCTGAGCAAAAAATTTGGAGTAGTTTCAATGTAGAGAAGGAATTAACCTAAGCTCATAACTATAACCTGAGATATTAATAAAAAGGACAACTGCATAAATGTTGTTTGTAACCTAGTCTTTGAAACAAATTTTAGTTTTCAAAATTAACCTATAAGCTCTGTAGTTGGGATGCCACAAAAGAGAAAATCTGTGTG
>NW_005267479.1:0-342 GCF_000412655.1 Myotis brandtii | reverse complement strand
GGTAGTTAAAAAAAGGTAAATGAAGATAACCTGAATAACGTTGTGTTCTCTGAATAATGCTTACAGAAATATTATTTTCAATCACAGACAATATTTTCCAGATATTTTACATGACTCCATATGTAACTTTTTTACATACATGACTGTCAGAGTAGCCACATTTTGAGAGATTGTTTCCTCTATTTTTTTGAAAATCAGTGGGTGACAAGTTTTTAAGAAAATTTTATATTACCATTGATGCTGGGATATAAGCTAGAAATAATACTTTCAAAGAAACTGGCTAAAGGTAACGATAGAAATGTTTTGAAATTTTGTGGCCTGATTAAAGAGGAATTATCTTCT
>NW_005267478.1:0-342 GCF_000412655.1 Myotis brandtii | reverse complement strand
TGTCACTTGAGACTAGCTGAAAGTAGAATATTAATTATGCAGTTCTGAGCCTATTATTACTTATGTGGCAGTGCTTTGAAAACTTGAATGCCATAATTCTTGGTCACAGACTACTTTGAAAATCTGGTAAAAATATGGATGGAGCCCTTCCCAAGAGAAATACACACTAAAATGCTTATAGCTACAAGATTTTTTCATTTTAATTCAAGAAGTTCACAGATCTTCTGATGTGTCATTGATTCCCTGATCTAAAGGGATCCATATATATAAAATGTGATTAACTAAGAGTATTCTTTTTACATTTAAGTGGGCAGCAGAATGTAGAATTTACATTCAACATGA
>NW_005267477.1:0-342 GCF_000412655.1 Myotis brandtii | reverse complement strand
AACTTTACCCATAAAATGGCAGCTCAGATTGAGGACCAGGGTGTTGACCAGGAATCAGCTAGTACCTACTGCAGATCCTGATAAACTCAGGAACCTGTATTCTTGTTCTTTGCTATTAAAACTGAGTCAGGTATTAATTAATGTGACATTTCTGAAACCCTAGGATGCTGTGCAGACATAATGAATACCTGAATTAAACCAAGAGCGTTGTTATTTTAGGTTGAAGTATATGTGTAGTCATTGGTTTTGTGAGGACTACTTTTGCAATTTTTAGCTACTTTTTATGGCAGGGGAGGGGAACGTCTGGCCCATGGGCCATATAAGGCCTGAGAAATCATTTGG
>NW_005267476.1:0-342 GCF_000412655.1 Myotis brandtii | reverse complement strand
TCAGTCTGCAGGCCGACGCTCTACCCACTGAGCCAACTGGCTAGAGCTACAGCCCCGTTCTTGAAGCTGCGCACCGACCCTCGGCCTGACCACCAGGCCTGCGCTGTGCCCGCCGGGCAGTGGGGGCCGGAGGAGAGGCAGTGAGGGGTGTGGGGGAACCGGGGAGGCTACAGCCGGAGAGGCTTTGCAGCTATTGATTTTGGACGCCCGTTTGCAGAGCTCCTTTGAGGGCTCGGCCAGGAAGCCGCTCCGCAGCGCGGCGCCTGGAAAAATGAAGCAGAACACTCGTGAATTCCTTCTGTGGCTCTGTGGCCGGCCGCCCTGCCAGCGCCTGCTCCATGG
>NW_005267475.1:0-342 GCF_000412655.1 Myotis brandtii | reverse complement strand
TTAAACTCGTAAGTCAAGGCCCCACTGTAGTTGCTTTATGTTAGGTGAGAGCATTTTGAATTGGGTATAAGAAGGTTGGGTACATGTGCTGAGTAAGTAATGGAAGGAATGCAGTGAACATGTACCGTTTTATCTGCCAAGCATCCCTTTTTCCATCTGACAAGTAGCTACAACCCTTCGTTAGGAAACTGGCTCCGTCCCACTCCTTGAGATTGTCAGTGGGGTGGGGGAAACCTTGCAAATGCCTTCTGAGGAAAGCTGCCTTAAGTAGTTCTTCCTGCAGGCAACTTCTCAGGCTCCGTGTTACCGTGGTAACCAGAGAACTCTCCACCACCACCACCA
>NW_005267474.1:0-342 GCF_000412655.1 Myotis brandtii | reverse complement strand
AATTGCCTATTTACCTATCTGCCTTTTCACCTGTACAGTGACGATATTTTCTTATTTTCTCCATTTTTGGTGTTCTGGCATCTGGGTCTTGCTGACCAGGGAGAGACTGCCTCTCCCAGGACTAGCTCATTCCTCAAGACGGGAGAAAACCCCCTGCAAGTGAGCCATTCAGACCAAACCAGGCAATCCAAACCCACACCCCCATCACCTCACAAGGCTCTGATGCTCCAGTATTCCCCTGGCAGTCACCCCAGGGCCAAGCACCTGAAACGCGGGACAGTCCCCACACCCCAGAGCCCGCTGGCTTTACTCAGACCAGCCGATCAGAACACTGCTCCTCCC
>NW_005267473.1:0-342 GCF_000412655.1 Myotis brandtii | reverse complement strand
CACGACCCACAGGTTGAGAACCGCTGCTCTAGATAAAACTCTGTGGCTGTGATTCACTTGCCATGTTGTAAAATAAAGCCACCTAGGATGAAAGAAGGAAAGAAAAAAAAGTGTAAAGTCTCTAAAGTGGAATGGCCATCAATCTCATTTTCACCAGGGCCTGTGGGGCAAAGGAGCTAGGCAGCTGTCCGCGGTGCTGGAGGGAGTTGGGGAGTTGCCCTGAGTAGGCAGCTGTGCTCTGGTTTTCTTCATGCTTGTCTGGGTATGTTGTAATGTCTTCTGGATTTTGGGCTTTTCTGCTCCTTATATGTCTATTAACACCCTCCCCCACTCCCACTCCCA
>NW_005267472.1:0-342 GCF_000412655.1 Myotis brandtii | reverse complement strand
ATCCTGATCACACTCTCGGTGCCTCAGGGCCTTGGCACATCCTGCTCCGTGTGTCCCCCTGGGCTTTTCCTCCTCTCCCGTCCCTGACAGCCTCTACATCACTCAGACCTCGCACCTCATCAGATAGGCCTGTGCTGACATTCAAGCTTAACGCTCTGCGCCTTCGCGATGGCGATGACCTGGTGCAGCCACAGAGAAGTGAAGCCCTGGCCCAGCCAGCGCGGCTCAGTGGCTGAACGTCCGCCTCTGAACCAGGAAGTCACGGTTCATTCCCGGTTGGGCCAAATGCCTGGGTTTGAGCTCAGTCCCCAGTAGAGGGCGTGCACGAGGCAGCCGATCCAT
>NW_005267471.1:0-342 GCF_000412655.1 Myotis brandtii | reverse complement strand
AGCACGAGTTCTAGAATCAGACTGCCTGGATGCTATTAGCTCTCGCCATCACTGGCTTGGAGGCCAGGGGCGTTCCCTCACCTAGCAGTGCCTTCCTTTCAGGAAGGGTAAACCCACCTTCTGGGGTTATCATGAGGACCACAGATGACACATGGAAAGCCCCAAAGAACAGACAATGCACATAGGGTACTCAACTTCATTACCAATTAATACTTATCAAATTAATTAGTTTGATAACTTAAAAATATATTACATTTTGCCCTGGCCAGTATGGCTCAGTTGGTTGAGTGTTGCCCAGTTTAATACCCGGCCAGGGCACATACCCAGGTTATGGGTTCGATC
>NW_005267470.1:0-342 GCF_000412655.1 Myotis brandtii | reverse complement strand
TACCACAGTCTCTCGGACTTTGATCCCAGTCACTAGCTCGACTCCATGAGCATTTGGGCACATGAGGTAGGAAGGCTTATACCCTGGCAGCTGTCTGGTCCAGGGTGGACCAGGACCTGGTCCTGCACCATCAGAGTGCTTCTGCTGCTGTCATTTGTGGTTCATAAGCATCAGGTCTGTTCTTAGCTCAGTCAGGGGCTGGAGGCCTTTTCCCACCTATGACTCATCTGAAGTGTAGCAGGTATTCCATTCTTCCAGACCGAGGTCTATATTACAGGACGTGTCATCAGAGCTACAGAAGCCCCTCACCTTGACATTGCAAACTCAGTAATTCTGAGTCAG
>NW_005267469.1:0-342 GCF_000412655.1 Myotis brandtii | reverse complement strand
CTTAATTCCCCTTGCCATGTAATATAACACATTCACAGGTTCTAGGGATTAGAACATAAACATCTTTGGTGGGGAGGGGGTGGTCATTATTCTTTTTATCATAATACTTGCACAATGAATAGTAATTATCTAAATACTAGGAAATATCTAGAAGGGGATGAAGAGGATTTCAGTTCTGTATGCATGACGGGCTTGAATGGTATGCATGAATAATGACGGTGGCATATTTAATAAGCCCCAGATGGAAAGTCTGATAGAGGAAGGAGGTGAGTTTTCAGTGAGTTCTGCTCACATTTTGCAACCTCTGTAATCTGCATTCAGCTCACTGTTCCCTCAGTAGAT
>NW_005267468.1:0-342 GCF_000412655.1 Myotis brandtii | reverse complement strand
CAGTGCATGAATTTTCATGCACCGGGCCTCTAGCATAGTATAAAAAAGGCACAGCTGTGGATTGTTCCTGTACATTTATTCTGGTACTTCTCAGTGCTAATACTAATGAAGGTGTTCCTTTCCTGAACATAAAACCAGTGCTATTTGTTTGACTCACCTGTAACATGTTGAAGGATGGGTTCTATCATCAGAAATAAAAATATAGGGGTAACTACAGTTACAACATAGACAGTTCTAAAACTTTACCATCTTGCTAGTAGTATTTCAATGAATATGAATGATAAAACTGATGACATTTTAATTTAGTATCTCATAATACAGAAATATCTTTGTCACAACAGA
>NW_005267467.1:0-342 GCF_000412655.1 Myotis brandtii | reverse complement strand
CTGATGCTCTACCCACTGAGCCAAACCAGCCAGGGCCTGGAAGCTGTTTTTAAACAGAGAACACCTGCATTATGTGCGGACGACTCCTGGCTGGGGATCGTTTTCTTGGCCCTCCCTCCCTTCTCCTCACTCTGAGATAAGGTTGCTGGCGGTGACTATCAGCACAGCAATTCAGAGGTCAGAACGCCTCTCAGGGCCAGACTGCCTCCGAGTCCCTGGGACAGACTGGCTGCTCCTGGTGGCTGAGGTTCCGTCAGTAGCTGTCTATGCCTGTTCCAGTCCTGATCCAGCGCCAGCCTGCTGCCTGCCCCTCACCACATCCTCCCAGATTCTAGTACTCTG
>NW_005267466.1:0-342 GCF_000412655.1 Myotis brandtii | reverse complement strand
AAGCATGCTTATAACTTGGCAAATATTTGCTTTTTTGCCTTGTATGTAGCTTAAAACATAGTTACTGTTACTTGTAAAATGGAGTACAAATTGAGTCCATATGATTTTATACTGAAAATAAATGTATTGTTTGCCCTTTATCTCAAGACATGGCAGTGGGCACTTTGTTATAAAATAAATAAATAACCCCATATTAAATATTAAACTATCATTTTTGCTTTTTGACTGCATTAGAGCATTTATAGACTGAATCCTCCCAATAGTAAAACATTAACAATAGAAACCCTTGTTATTGAGATAATGGATAGAGTATGGTGGAAGACACATATTCTATTTTTTTAA
>NW_005267465.1:0-342 GCF_000412655.1 Myotis brandtii | reverse complement strand
GACTACAGGAAGTTTGTGCCATCCTAGGATTACAGTCAAGTGAGTGTCAGCCTCCAGTTTTCAGTAACAGCCTCCCATCAAGTCTCTTGTTTACTTTGTCACCTTCCCCCTTCCCTGGCTCAGAGAGTGAGGAACAGCAAAAAACAACACGTCATCCAATCTTTCAAATCCATTGTTCATACATGACTCCTGGAAATAGATTTAGCCAAAGATTTACCACTTTTCTAAATGGATTTATCTATGCTCTTCCTTCCCGGGGCGATGAATGCCTACCTGTTCAAATGGAGAAACCAACCAGCTTAGGAGATCCTAACGGAAAAAAAAGCATCGCTTTATATCTCA
>NW_005267464.1:0-342 GCF_000412655.1 Myotis brandtii | reverse complement strand
TCTCCTAAAATGATGGTGTTGGCGTCAGGCTGAACAGAAATCAAGTAAGTCCCTTCGCTTTCCAGGGAAAACCCCGCCTGCTGCTCCACCGGGCAGGTATGTCCCGGTCACTGACTGTAAGTGGACTTCAATGAGCACTAACATTGTGTGTGCGAGGGGAGAAATGGTGCGACCTTATTCCTTCCTGGCCCCCAACCACCCCGGAAGTAAAGCCGATTCACAGATGAGTTGTTGTTTTTACCTTATTTCAAGTGCTTCAAGGTTGCCTGAGGTTGTCACTGTTGGTGGGCACAGGGCTCAGCTCCATGTCTGTCACTCCATTCCACCACCGTCACCGTCACC
>NW_005267463.1:0-342 GCF_000412655.1 Myotis brandtii | reverse complement strand
TTTGATCAACCCATTTATTTTTCCAGCTACCAATTCTATGTGTCTTAACTCTTCACACACTTAATCAATGTAATCATACTGCAATGAAAAGATAATGTATCTGAATGACATTCTGGATGCTTCACTTTAGAAAGACTGGCTTTCTAGGTATCAGTTTTATCATCTTTGAAAAGGGAGTAATAATTCTTATCCAACACATTCTGAGAGAATTAAGTATGATATCTTATGGCAGCTGATCCATCATGTAGTGTATTTTAGGCTCCTGTGTTGGGTGCATATATGTTTACCAGAATTATATCGTCTTTTTGTATCGATCCCTTTAGTATTATGAAGTGGTCTTCC
>NW_005267462.1:0-342 GCF_000412655.1 Myotis brandtii | reverse complement strand
GCAAGAGATATGGATACAAATTTGTAAGGGGTATTTGAACCTGGATCAGCTTTATCATCCATTAAAACAACAGCTATGTTTCGCCGAGGTCTGCATTCATTATGTGTGAATTCTTTTTGAATGATTTCTCAAGTGATTTTACACACTTATTATTAAATGAGAGTAGCAGCATCTTGCCTGATTCCCCCTCTGTTCTCATTCTGATCCCATGTGTCAATCAAAATGACGTTAATTTGAATCTCAGCACACGTAAAAAATAAACTAATCTGCCGTTAATTTGAGGATTTGCTGTCCATGGTGGCTGAAATTTCATTCAGAATACTCATCAGTGCTTTTTAATTT
>NW_005267461.1:0-342 GCF_000412655.1 Myotis brandtii | reverse complement strand
GTGAGGAGGTGGAAAAGCTAAATTAATTCGTCTGGATAAAAATGTCAACGTAATATGAACAGCTGCAGCCCCAGCCGGTGGCTCAGTTGGAGTGTCGTCCGTGCACCAAAAAAGGTCGCAGTTTGATCCCAAGTTGGGGCACATAAGGGAGGCAACCGATCGATGTTTCTGACATCAATGTTCTCTCTATCTCAAATCAATAAATGTATCCTCGGGTGAGGAGTAAAATAAAAAATACTCTAAAAATACTAGCAGCTGCTCTTAGCCCAGCAGTTCACAGTTGGCAAGCTCTAGAGATATTTTTGATTGTCACAGCTGGGGGAGGGGACGGAGGGGCTACTA
>NW_005267460.1:0-342 GCF_000412655.1 Myotis brandtii | reverse complement strand
TCCCCCACGCACCTCCCAGTTAGTTCCTGGCAACCAAAATTCTACTCTCCATTTCTGACATTGGCTTTAAAAAAAAGATTCCACATACAAGTGATACTGAGGAGATAGAAGAGGGATTGGTAGTTAGAGACAGGATCATGGGAGGAAAGGAAAATAGGGAAGTCCAAGAGTAACAGGATACAGCTTGCTGACTAGTTAGTTGCTAAGGCAGCCCAGTGGGTGAAACCCAGCTAGGAGAGAGTTGCTGGGGCAACCCAACTGGGCAGGGAAGACCAACACCCCTAAACAGAGAGCTTCCTGTACCTCTAGACAGAGAGCTTCCTCCACCCCTAGACAGAGAGC
>NW_005267459.1:0-342 GCF_000412655.1 Myotis brandtii | reverse complement strand
CGCTGACGGGGAAGGGGGTGGGGATGCCCCTGAACACGTGGGAAGGCGGCCCCGGCTGAGGGGTGCCGTTCGCAGGCACCCGCCCTGTGCAGGTCCCTCCTGATGGGAACCACATGCGGGTCAGAGCTGTGCCGAGCGGACCGACCCCCCAAGAGCGCCACACGCTTCCTCTCCGCCGCCACCCCGGCTCGGCCTCTCCCATGGCGCGTGGCCGCTGGACTGGAGCCTGGGAGAGCGTGTCCTCACCAGCGATTTTCTAAAAAGGAGGAAAACGAAGCAAACAAGAGACAGAGATGGGAGGTGGTGCCTTCAGGGGATCGCTCAGCCGGGCAGGCTGGACCG
>NW_005267458.1:0-342 GCF_000412655.1 Myotis brandtii | reverse complement strand
TCACCATTTTGATTCCGCAGTTCCGGTGTAATGAGTATCCAAGGTGACGCTGACACAGTCAGTCCGGAGATGAGTCTCTGAGCAAACTGGACTGAGAGCGTCTCAGACACTCTACAGCTACTCAATAAATATTACCTCGTTTTTGTTATGTGATGACAGTGGTATTGACCCTGACCTCAAAAACGATAATGGTAGGCGATAATAAGCCCTTCAAACAATATTTATTATTGAGTACCTTCTATTTACCAGGCACTCTTCTAGGGAATAGTAAGTCCTTGACCTGAAGGAGTTTGCAGCCTGGAATGGAATGAGAGAAAATAAAGACACAAGTCACTGTAAAAT
>NW_005267457.1:0-342 GCF_000412655.1 Myotis brandtii | reverse complement strand
ACACCACTTGCTAGGCTGCCTTTTTCTTCTCAGTTCTTTTGTAAGTAAAAGGTAGTATTCTGCAGATGTTCCAATAAATTTAATACTTATCACTTTTCATTCTCTGTGCCACATTGTTCACATTTCTGCCTTTGGAAAATTAGCTGCTATAAAGCCAGACATCACCAAGTGCAGAATTCCCTAATAGTTCACCAAGTAAGTGGTCAGTCATGAACCTGTGAGCCTGAGACCTAGTCAATTGAAGAGGCTTTTACTGCCACCCCATTCTGGGACTTGGGAACATAGGGACAGGCAGTTCTGCAGCTCCAGTGCCTCTCTGGGTCCTGGTGGCCTTAACCTCAG
>NW_005267456.1:0-342 GCF_000412655.1 Myotis brandtii | reverse complement strand
CTCCCTTATTACTGCTGCCTTTGCTAATGCTACCACTACTATTGATACCTCCAATGCCACAACCCATACTTCTATAATCACTACTTCTATCTCGAACCCTACCACTGCTCCCTCTACTACCACAACAACAATCCCTTCACTTATCTTTCTTACACATCCTACCCATATACCTAAACTGAAAAAAATCGGGAAAACACAATGTGTACCCAACTGTACACATAGTGACAAATAATAATTCCTTATTCTCATACTCTATAGGACACTTTGATTTTAATACCTCTATCTACTACCATAGCACCTATAAACTCTGCCCTGCATATCTTCCTGCACACTCTTGCCAAA
>NW_005267455.1:0-342 GCF_000412655.1 Myotis brandtii | reverse complement strand
CCCCCATGCATGAATTTCATGCACCGGGCCTCTACTGTATTATAAATGAAGAAACTCAATTCCCAGAGCTCTCTCCAACATGTCACGGGTAACAAGTGAAACAGACACTGTGTTTCCTTCATAGAGGGAGGTCAGTGCTATACTTAATTAAGAAGGAGCCATGTCAACACTATCTCCCTAATCCCACCAGAAGATATTCAAATTTTGCAGAAAAATGTAGACAGGCGAATAATAGATACAGAATTCAAGCCTTCATGCAGTGTCATTTCCTAGAGTAATACCACTGTGAAGAGTTTTATTCCCTGATCTTAGAATGCAACTCCTGCCCTGGCCAATGTGGCT
>NW_005267454.1:0-342 GCF_000412655.1 Myotis brandtii | reverse complement strand
CTGGATTTTGTCGAATGCTTTTTCTGCATCTATTAATGTGATCATTTCATTTTTGTCTTTCAATTTGTTTATGTAATGTATCACAGTTATTGATTTGCAAAGAATGTACTGGCCTTGAATCCCTGGAATAAATCCCAGTTTGTCATGTTATGATCTTTTTAATAAATTGTTGTATCCAATTTGCCAATATTTTTTGAGGATTTTAGCATCTATGTTCATCTGGGATATAAAGCCTTTCTAGTTTGGAGCTAAAATCTGTCATCCTATGACTTGTCCACTTGGACTAGTGCAGGCTTCTCTACTAAGGCTACTCTATATTTTTTATTTATTTTTATTGTTTTA
>NW_005267453.1:0-342 GCF_000412655.1 Myotis brandtii | reverse complement strand
AACACTGCAATCAAATAAGGCAGTCAGAGAGACCAGTGTTATTTCACTTATATGTGGAATATAAGGATCAAAATAAACTAGCAAACAAAATAGATACAGAGAACAGACTGACAGCTATTAGAGGGAAGGAGGGTTGGGGGTCTGGGTGAAAAAGGTAAAGGTATTAAGCAAAACAAACAAACAAAAACTCATGGACACACAACAGTATGGTGATTATCAGAGCAAAAGGGGTGGGGAGAGGTGGAAAAGGGTAAAGGGGGCATAAATAGTGATGGAAGGAAACTTGACTTGGGGTAGTAAACATGTCTATATATATAAACATGGAATATGCTAATTAGCCAA
>NW_005267452.1:0-342 GCF_000412655.1 Myotis brandtii | reverse complement strand
AGTCTTTTAGACATATAGATTGCCAGTGCATGTCATATGTATTGGCCTGTCGGTCGGTTGGACGGTTGGACAGATGGATGTTTGGTCACTTAGCCTTTTATATATAGAGAGATTTCTCTTTATTTAAATGGCATACACACCAACTTTCCATTTATAGTAAACTCATCATCATATGAGCCATTTAGATATAAAAGGTATTTTGAGTCTGTGTAAACCACAATGGAGAAGAGAACAACCCCCTTGATGTCTTAGATGTCATATTTACTTATAGGTTATATTTTAAGAAATTGCTTATTTTCTGCCAAATTTTAAAGACCAACACACATACACCACACACACACA
>NW_005267451.1:0-342 GCF_000412655.1 Myotis brandtii | reverse complement strand
ACACTTAGCATATTAGACTCTTATATAGAGAGATAATGAAGTGTCTCAAGCACTGGGAGCCACGTAAACTGGTTTTCTTTGTAGCTATGCTCCTAACTAACTCTGTGACCTTTGGCACATCCTTTAAGGCTATGGGATTGAGTTCTTTGTCCTACAGATGGATATGTATGTCTGCTCCACCCTGCTGCTCCCAATATCGGCATCTTTAGTTGATCTTGTCACTTTTCCACGACACCATATGGGCCTCATATTCTTTGTCAACACAGCTCTCCAAGCAGCCACAATTAAGACTTTGCTGATGGCACTTGAGATAAAAAGTTTTCTGCTACCATTTCATTAGAT
>NW_005267450.1:0-342 GCF_000412655.1 Myotis brandtii | reverse complement strand
TTGTTTAGACCAAGTTCATGGCCTTTGAGGCTTCCTCTGCGTGAATAGGAGCTCACTTTTTAATAATAAGAATTATAGGGGGGAAAAAAAAGAATTATAGGTCCCAGGGGGCATCAGGATGTTAGAGATGCTGAGGTGGGGGATGGCCACAGAGAGGTTGGGGACCACTGCCTTAGCGGTTACAGTTGCCTGCGTGGTCCTGTCTCAACCGGCTCCCTCCGAGGCTGAGACAGGCTGAGCCTGGCGAGCCGAACAAGCGAGGATGCCCTGTCTCCTTCCCTGAGGGCTGGGCCATCTCCTTGCCCTGCTAGACATTCCAGTCGGCTGGCTCTCTAGGCCCAC
>NW_005267449.1:0-342 GCF_000412655.1 Myotis brandtii | reverse complement strand
ACTTGGCTAGGCCACAGTACCCAGATATTTGGTCAAATGCCAGTCTAGATGTTTCTGTGAAGGTTTTCTTTCCTTTTTTTTTTTTTTTTAATGATGAGATTAGCATTTAAATCAGCAGACTTTGAGGAAAGCAAATACCCTCCGTGATGTGGTGGGCCTTATCCAATCATGTGAGACTTAGGAGAAGAGACTCAGGTCCCCTGAGGAAGAGGGACTTCTGCCTCCTGACAGCCTTTGGACTCAAGCTGCAACATCAGCTCTTTCCTGGGTCTCCAGCTGCTGACTTGCCACAATCACATGAGCCAATGAGCCAGTTCCTTAACATAAATCTCTATACACACA
>NW_005267448.1:0-342 GCF_000412655.1 Myotis brandtii | reverse complement strand
CGGAGACCGGTGGCTGAAGCGAGCATTGAGACAGGACTGCCAAGGCCAAGGCGCCCGCAGAGTCCGTGTCTGCGGGGCGCTTCCTGGTTCACAGACAGCTCTTCCCGCTGTGCCCTCGGAGGTGGGGGGGAGGGGGTTAGGGGAGGAGACAGAGCTCTGGAGCCTCTGTTTGAAGGGCACTGATCCATCCACGAGGGCTCCACCCGCATCACCTGAGCACCCCCCGGAGGCCCCCCTCCTGATCCCATCGTGTGGAGGGAGGGGGGTTAACAGATTTGGGGGGGACACAAGTACAGTCAGTCCTCGGGTAACGTCGGAGATCCGTTCCTACGGCGACGTAAC
>NW_005267447.1:0-342 GCF_000412655.1 Myotis brandtii | reverse complement strand
TTTCCCCCCCCCCCCCCCGCCGGTCTCTGAGAGCACACTGAGGTTTGCCTTGGACTGGCTCCTGCGCTCAGGGCCGGACTGGCTCCCGCGCTCACAGCCAGGCTAATGGACGGACTGGCTTGCAGAGGGAGCGGAGACCCAGTGAGGCCAGGGTCCTGCAAGGACGCAGGTCCCAGCCCATGAGCTGCCCCACATCCTTGCCCCAGGGGCATGGTCACTGTGAACAAACGTGTGGAAGCAACCCATGGTGCCAGGGGGTGGCCTGCCGTGCGAGGCTGGAGGCTGGAATCTCCAGGACCTGCCTGGGGGCAGCGACCCTGGCCGACCTGCCAGTCCCTGCGG
>NW_005267446.1:0-342 GCF_000412655.1 Myotis brandtii | reverse complement strand
AAGAAATTGTTTTAAAATTTTCCAAAATATCACTTTGAACTCTATAATTCTGAGTCATTTTAACTATCACTCTTCCCCAAAATGTAGACATTCTATTTTATACTTAAGAAAATGTCTTTTAAACTATTTTTCTCTAACATATCTATTCTACTGTAAAATTTCACTGATAAAGTGAATCTGCAATCTTTCAAAGCATCTGTCATTTAGTGTCTCAGGCATCTATATATCTATATATAAAAGCTTAAGCGACCATTCAACCGTTTAACCAGTAGCTATGATGCGCACTGACCATGACGGGGCAGACTCTCAATGCAGGAGCAGAAATCACAGGCATGGAAACAT
>NW_005267445.1:0-342 GCF_000412655.1 Myotis brandtii | reverse complement strand
TCTTCCCCTTCCTTTTTCTCCTCTAATTCTGGAACACATACATTGGGTTATTTGATGGTGTTCCTCGGGTCTCTGAGACTTTGTTCATTTTTTTTTTTTTTTGGTAATTTCTTATAATTTTTTATCCATCCTCCATTTCACTGACTCATTTTAATCTGCCAGCTGAAATCTGTTTTGTGTCCTGGTAGTGAATTTTTCATTTCAATTATTCTACTTTTAAGCTTCAGAATTTCTATTTGATTTTTAAATAATATTTATCTCTATATCCATGTTCTCTATGTGACGAGTTGCTGTTATATTTCCTTTACCTCTTTAAATATTGCTTCCTTTATTTAAACACAT
>NW_005267444.1:0-342 GCF_000412655.1 Myotis brandtii | reverse complement strand
TCATTAGAGACCATGACCCTGAAAGAGCACATCTGGAAAACTGATGAATATTCTGCTGAAACCCTCCCGGAAAGTCTCCCCTAAGATTCCTTCTTGCAAGAGAGATATAAAAGCTTCAGGACAAAGGACCCAATGTAGGGGCTCTCCCTCTGGGGTATAACCCACGCTGTTCCCTTCCCCCTCTTCTTCCCTCGCTTCTTCACCCACAGGCACCCATCTCCAAAATGCTAAGGGACTCTATGAGACTTACAACCGGGGGAGCAATGGACAGAGGCAGCTCATCCCAGGCTAATCCCTGAACCAGTCTGCAAGGCCCCCTTTCCTCTGACTTCTCAGTGGACT
>NW_005267443.1:0-342 GCF_000412655.1 Myotis brandtii | reverse complement strand
GTCATGGCAAACACTCTACAACCTTCCCCACACAGGCCCTGTCAGTCAGGATAGGCTTAGCACAGCTAGGGTGGATTCTATGCTGCATGCCCAGTGCAGGTCTGCCGGGGTCCTTGCTCCTTGTCATCAGGCAGGAATCCAGATTGAAGAGGTTACACCTTCCACAATATCTTCACCAAAGGTAAGAGAGACATTACCTAGGGGTTTTTAACTCTTCTCCCTAGGAGAGACTATGTCACGTCTGGCCTAAGCAAATCAGTGATGTCATCTAACTTCAAAGGTGGGGTGGGTAGGGCAATGCTGCCACGTGCCTGGGAGGAAAGGGAGCTGGAATGCTGTGAA
>NW_005267442.1:0-342 GCF_000412655.1 Myotis brandtii | reverse complement strand
AGTGGGATCACTGGGTCAAATGGGAGTTCCATTTCCATTCTTTTCAACTTTTAGAATTTTATAGCCATACAGACATGATTAGTTATCACTGCATTGTCTATAACATTTTATGTCAACAGCCATCCTTAAAGAATCATCTCAATTCTATGCAAAAAAATTCTCACAATAAACTGTTCCCCCTCTTTCCCTCCCCACAAAATCCTTATATGTACTTATTGAAGCATTCTTTCTAGCCTTTGACTAAACTTATCTTAAAAATAAGAGCATGCCTACCTACCACAAAGTACTACAAAACTGGTCAAAATATTTTAAGTCCAGTGTTTTCAAGTAATGAATAAGAGG
>NW_005267441.1:0-342 GCF_000412655.1 Myotis brandtii | reverse complement strand
CTGAATTCTTTCTCTGTCATATTGCTTGCCTCCATTTTATTTAGCTCCTTTTCTAGTGATTTCTCCTTTTCTTTCCTTTAGGGATTGTTTCTTTATCTCCCCATTTCTTTGTTTCTTCCTGGCCCTGGGCACCCTACCTGAGGTCTTGAGAGGTTGAAGCTCATAGTGGTTCAGTGGCCCAGGACTCTTTAGCTTGGAGGCTGGGTCTGCTTTGAGTCTCACGCCTTTATTGCTATGAGTTGTAACCCCTTCTCCCATAGATCTGATCCTTCCTTTGTCTGCTTCAGATGTTCAGGGTCAGTGGGGTTGCGTGCACAGTTCTTCTAGTGTGCAACTCCCTAT
>NW_005267440.1:0-342 GCF_000412655.1 Myotis brandtii | reverse complement strand
GACAGACTATGCCTTTTCTACTAGGGAAGCTGTCCCCGGGGCTTCCCACAAAGTTACCTGCTGACATCAGCCCAGCCTTGAGGCGGCGGCAATGCTGGGCGGAAGTGTGCCCCATGGTATGCAGAGCGCATTTTCCACCGGCCCCATCCGCACACGATCAAGTACGTATCTTAGACAAAAGCATCTTTGAAATGATGGCATTATAAACAAATGGGTTTGAATCTCACGGAAGAATGAGGCAGAAGGCTCTCACTGCTGCCCTCTTGTGGTTATGTCCGGTTTTGTCGGGTCTCTCGGCACTAGTCGGGTCCTATAGTGGGAAACCCAGCGCCCTCTTGTGGA
>NW_005267439.1:0-342 GCF_000412655.1 Myotis brandtii | reverse complement strand
AAAAAAACATTTTATTTTCAAAATGTAATGAAATCTATAGACATTGTGTATACATTTCAGGGGACAACCTGTATGTAGTTTACATAATAGAGTTGCATCTTATTGGTTACATTGCATAATAAGGGTGTGTCTGATTGGTTAATTCCTAGTACCAGAAATCCTTATATTCAAGTGTAGGCACCTGATTTTTGAAAAAGTCACTTTGGAGAAAAAAGAGTAGGTAATCACTTTTTTTTGGTAAATCAATTAAAATTATACCTTCATTCATCAGATCGGCAAAAAAATGTATTTTTGGGTGTGCCACCAAATGTTAGTAATTAGTTTATGTGTGCCATGAGATGA
>NW_005267438.1:0-342 GCF_000412655.1 Myotis brandtii | reverse complement strand
AAGCATCCCACATCCATTCTATGGAATATTATGCAGCAATGAAAAATAATGGGGTTTTGTATGTATAGTCGTAGATCTTTAAGACATCTGCTGTCATTTGGGGAAAAAAAGGCAATTTATAAAACACCACATAATATAATTCTTTCTATATAAAAGCAAGCAAGCAAAACAAAAATATATAATTATAAATTTAAACATACGTACATGTAAATATATAGAATAAGATGTGGACATGTATACACCGAACTGCATAAAATTATGTCTGGAGAAGGCTGTGCGATTGGTGTGACAAAGGGGATCTTTTGGTTTTAGAATTACTTGTTTGAATATTTATAAGATGTA
>NW_005267437.1:0-342 GCF_000412655.1 Myotis brandtii | reverse complement strand
CTACATTTCTGTGGATGTGACCTAAAGTCATTTTTTAGGCAGAGCTTCCTGAAAGCATTAATAAGGCATAACGTTTACATTATTGTTCACATGTACTCAAGCCCAGGACCCAAAAAAGGGGAAGGAAGCCGTTGTGCAGGTAATGTGTCATGGCAGCTCACCTGGAAAAGATGGCATCAGCTTTGCATTGCATATCTTACTTTCAATTGAAATAAGAGCATTTTCCAGCCGAAATCCTATGATTTCAGCCATCAAACCAATGGCACAGACCATGGATCCCACTCCGAAAAGTTAGGTGTCCGTTTGCCAGTTCCTTAAAATGCTTTGGGGTTCGTCTGTGCT
>NW_005267436.1:0-342 GCF_000412655.1 Myotis brandtii | reverse complement strand
TGACAGATCTCCCCATTCCGGACACGTCACAGACACGGGGGCGTGGGCCTGTGGCCTGCGTGTCTGGCTCCTTCCCTTCAGGAGCGTGTCCTCCAGATCCTCCCTATTGTGGGACCTGTGAGAGCGCCTGGCGGCTGAGTCACACTCACGGATGTGGACTAGGCCACGTCCTGTCAGTCGTTCATCTGCTGGTGAACTTAGGCCGAAATTCCAAACACATCAGCCCTTGAGGCGAGACCGTTGTGTGGAAAGGACAGTGTTCCAAACGATGCTGTTGGGGAGACTGGAGAAAAATTAACTCGCAACGAACCACAGACCGAACTCAGACCCGAAGCTCTAGAA
>NW_005267435.1:0-342 GCF_000412655.1 Myotis brandtii | reverse complement strand
AAGATTAATGTCATCTTATTACAGTAGTTCAAAAAAGGCACATACGTGTCTTAAGAGTCAGAACATCTGTGTGATAAGTAAAAATTAGCTGTATTTTGCAAATGAAAAAAACTAAGTAAGATTAATTGATTTTTTTCCCCAAGGCAAATCCAATTCAGTGCCCTTTCCAATGCACATGATTTTTCTACAGATATTTAAGTTTTTAGGAGACTTCTAGAGACACAATCAATATTTTAGATAGGAAGATACCATTACCAAGCATGTCAAACTCTCGGCCCATGGACCGCATGCGGCCCACAATGAACGTTTTTGCAGCCCAGCCAATATAACGGTATGTAAGAA
>NW_005267434.1:0-342 GCF_000412655.1 Myotis brandtii | reverse complement strand
GAGTCTGCTCCCTTCTCAATGTCACCTGCTTACCTGGGACACGCACCGGGAGCCCCCCTCAGAGGCTGAGGCGAGGGGACAGGGTAGACAGCCACTCCCTTCCCTCGGGAGCCCTCCAGGAAAGCGGCCGCGTCAGGGATGGAGCCTAGTCCTCCTCCCACTCCAACCCCAGGGTGCTTTCCATGCGCCGAGTGGCACAGACGAGGCACAGGCAGTTCCACATCAGACACATGCTGACACGGCAGGCTGCTGGAGGCATTTACTGCCACTGGGAATGGGGCGAGATGGAAAGTTCCAGACAACAAAGGGTGCAGTACGTGGTTGCAAGAATCCTTGGACAGG
>NW_005267433.1:0-342 GCF_000412655.1 Myotis brandtii | reverse complement strand
ACTATTCATCAGCTTTCCAGGTGTGTCCCCTCAGGGTTCTGGTCTTCACTGACTGGTCATGGCCAGGGCAGGTGGTCATTAGTAATGGACGCTGGCCCTGATGTCAGCCATGGCGTCGCCCTACCTGACCTTGCTGTTTTTCTGGGCCTGCAGCTGAGACACAACTGAGGCCTACGTGTTATCTCTAGAGCTTAATACTTAAGGGAATGATCCTGCAAGGGCTTGTATGGGAGTCGTATGAAGCTGTTCTCCAGTCCCATTTATACCTCCTCTAAGGGTCTACTGTATGGTGGGCGACATGTCAGGGGAGGAAAGGTCAGGGGGGATAAATCACATGATCAG
>NW_005267432.1:0-342 GCF_000412655.1 Myotis brandtii | reverse complement strand
TCCAGAATTCCAGAGGATCCACGGAGCTGAAGAGCCCTTCTGGGCCACGTAATACCATGAGTTTGCAGTTGTGGTTCAGCAACAGCTACCGTGTGTTGATTGAGAGCTTACCACGTGCCAGGCTGTGGTGTAACTTACATTCATGAATTTCACCCTCACAATAACCCGATGAAGGAGCTACCGGGTGCACCCAGTGTACAGATAAGGGAGCCAAGGCCCTGAGGTGGTAAGCACGTCACCCCCAGTCACAGAAGAGCAAGGATGTCCCAGCAGCTCCATGGCCCTTACTTTTGTTTTTATATGTATTTTTACTGATTTCAGAGAGAGGAAGGGAGGGGGAGA
>NW_005267431.1:0-342 GCF_000412655.1 Myotis brandtii | reverse complement strand
TGTGTGTGTGTGTGTAACTGGGCTGGATTCACTTTTTTCAGTTTCATTGAGATAGAATTGAACAATAAAATTTTATATTTTAAGGTATATGTGATATATACCTTAATAAACTTATATATCATGAAATAATTACCAAAAATTGAGCTAATTAACACATACACCAACTCACATAGTTACTTTTCTTTTGGTGAGAAGACATGTGATCTACTTGCTCTCTTAGCAAATTTTAAAAGTACAATATATTATTTGTAACTGTAGTCATCCTGGTACATTACATCTTCAGAAAGTATTCATCTTATAAATGAAAGTTTGTACCCAGGACCAACATCTCATTATTCCCAA
>NW_005267430.1:0-342 GCF_000412655.1 Myotis brandtii | reverse complement strand
TGCTCTATCCACTGAGCAAAACCAGCTAGGCCTTATTACTTCTTTTTATAGATAGTGGGCCTTGACAAGGTTTAAGATACTTGCTTAGGCAAGCTTCTAAGTGTCTAAAACCAGACTTGGCACCAAGTCTGAAACACACACACTCTGTAGACCACCTTAATAATTATTCACCTCTGAGTACAGAAGGGACTCAGGACATGCAAATTCATGTTCCTATATCTGAGCACACATGTCTGTGTTTAAATGAAACATGTATTAGATATTTCTGACTAGCTTATCTGTCAATCAGTCTTCTATAACCTATAAAACTTTTGTATAGGTTAATGTGTAACTTTGGTAAAC
>NW_005267429.1:0-342 GCF_000412655.1 Myotis brandtii | reverse complement strand
TAACTTAATTTCTAATTATAGTCAATCCTTATTATTTTGAGTCTACAGTGCAAATTTGTTTATGATAATTCCAAAATCAAACTCATGACACTTTTGGGTCATTTACAGACATTTGCTGAGTGGGGGAAATTGAGTTGTCCAACATGCATCATCCCACCTGAAGTGGAACAAGATCTTGATGCTCTGACTTCTTTTGTGTTAACCCATAAATACGTGTCCTTTTCACAGTATATTTTGTGTCCTATTTCTCACACTTTTGTGCTTTTTTTTGGGGGGGGGGGTGTTTTGCTGTTTAAAATGGTGCCCAAGCATGTTGTTGACGTGTTGTGTAGAGCTTTTAAA
>NW_005267428.1:0-342 GCF_000412655.1 Myotis brandtii | reverse complement strand
GGTACTTCCCTTCCTCCCACATGAAAAGCTAGAGGAGGTTGAAGTTGGGTATTTCCTTTCCCATTCGTTGGTTAGGTAATTCTGATAAAATAGTTTCTCTTGAGGGCAGGCCTTAAGGACAGAATGCTCTGGAGTGTTTCATAATGGTTCCTTTTCCTCTCCTTCTGCTGAGCAGGAAGGGGTTATTCTTCTGTCTTCTCTCGGAGAGACTGGTAGGGCTCCTGGCGGGGGGGTGAGGGGAGGGCAACACTCAAGTGTGGGGCCCTCCAAAACCAGCCCCCTCGAGTTTTTAAACTCTCTAACTGGTCCACACTGAGCCTCTAGCAGCCATCAGATAGTTTA
>NW_005267427.1:0-342 GCF_000412655.1 Myotis brandtii | reverse complement strand
AACCTTTTTAGGAAATCCCTCTCCTAACCAAAAATAGGGACACAACTTCAGAATAAAGGATTATCTTTACATTGAATGAATTTGGCTCAATGAGAAGCTCCTCACATTAATGTTTCATTGCAAATCGGTAAAATCTCAATTACAGGCTCCTCTGATCGTCAAACGGCCATTTGGAAACCGCCGTTCCCGGAAAGCTTTGCTTCAGTCAGGGGCCATAACTAGTGGAATGAAGAGGACGCAGGAGGGCCTGGGTTTAAAATGCTGTTGCCATCTTCTTCTCTGTTTTCCTTGTGTGAGAGAGCGGGGAAGTAGGCACATGGGTCACAGGCAAGTTGGTCGAGA